>NC_083570.1:59982877-60035377 GCF_027579695.1 Neoarius graeffei
GTCCTGGCCCAGATGCAGCAAAACAGGCCCAAACCATGATACTACCACCACCATGTTTCACAGATGGGATAAGGTTCTTATATTGGAATGCAGTGTTTTCCTTTCTCCAAGCATAACACTTCTCATTTAAATCAAAAAGTTATATTTTGGTCTCATCCGTCCACAAAACATTTTTCCAATAGCCTTCTGGCTTGTCCACGTGATCTTTAGCAAACGGCAGACAAGCAGCAATGTATTTTTTGGAGAGCAATGGCTTTCTCCTTGCAACCCTGCCATGCACGCCATTGTTGTTCAGTGTTCGCCTGATGGAGGACTCATGAACATTAACATTTGCCAATGTGAGAGAGGCCTTCAGTTGCTTAGAAGTTACTCTGGGGTCCTTTGTGACCTCACCGACTATTACACGCCTTGCTCTTGGAGTGATCTTTGTTGGTCGACCACTCCTGGGGAGGGTAACAATGGTCTTGAATTTCCTCCATTTGTACACAATCTGTCTGACTGCGGATTGGTAGAGTCCAAACTCTTTAGTGATGGTTTTGTAACCTTTTCCAGCCTGATGAGCATCAACAACACTTTTTCTGAGGTCCTCAGAAATCTCCTTTGTTCGTGCCATGATACACTTCCACAAACGTGTTGTGAAGACCAGACTTTGATAGATCCCTGTTATTTCAATAAAACAGGGTGCCCACTCACACCTGATTGTCATCCCACTGATTGAAAACAACTGACTCAAATTTCACCTTCAAATTAACTGCTAATCCTAGAGGTTCAAATCCTTTTGCCACTCACAGATATGTAACATTGGATCATTTTCCTCAATAAATAAATGACCAAGTATAATATTTTTGTCTCATTTGTTTAACTGGGTTCTCTTTATCTACTTTTAGGACTTGTGTGAAAATCTGATGATGTTTTAGGTCATATTTATGCAGAAATATAGAAAATTCTAAAGGGTTCACAAACTTTCAAGGACCACTGTAGATAGATAGATAGATAGATAGATAGATAGATAGATAGATAGATAGATAGATAGATCTTTGTCATTGTAATGCACAAGTGCAGTACAACAAAATTTGTTGGCTGTCCTTTGCCTGTGAAAATAACATAAAAGATCAATAAAAGATCAATACTAAGACACATTTAAAAAAGCATCTCTGCACTTTAATGCACATTCATGTAACTTCAGCACAAGTTAATCAAACTAGAATAGAATACAAACATTTTTGATGCTCATCTCTGTCATATCCAAAACAAAATACACTGTGTCTGTGTATGCATCTCTGCTTTTGGCAGGAGTGATTCTCCAGTTAAGGCTTTGCGGTACTGATCCAAAATTGTGAGTTCATATCCCAGGACTGCCAGTCTATTGTCCTTGAGTCAGACTATTAGCCCTCTACTGATTGGACTAGGTGTATCCTTTCACAATAGTAAATCACTGTGGATAAAAGTAAATTACTTTGCATAACAAAGAATTTAATATAAATGTAAATGTTTGCTCAATAATATGTCTAACATCATGAAAGCTTAAGAAATGTGATTTCATAAGAACAATATTCTAAACTAAATATTTGGTTATTTTCTGAATAAAATAGATATAGATGTCAATATAGATGAAATAGATGTCAGGAATCCATAGATTTAGCAAATCTAGGCTGTTTGAACACAGCAAACCTGTTCCCCTCTGCTAAACAGCATAGCATTTGCACAGTTTTATTCTGTGAGATATGTGCCATGTTTAAGGTAGAAGATATACTTCAGAATATTCTAGTACTCGATTTCCCTCAAATCAAAATATATCAAGTATTTTCAACAATAATAAAATTATTTCACCATGCCTAAAAGGATAGCAGTTTCCAGATCTTCATCAAATCATAATGTTTTTATTCACATATTTCCTTCACAATAACAAATAGAATGTGCTGTTCCAAATGAAAATTGTTTAAAACTGACTACTGATGTAATGCAGACACTGTTTCAAATTGGCCTCGTTCAAAGCATAACACAAATGTAACATTTAAAAAAAAAAAGTTACAACAGCTTGTTTGAATCAGTATTATGCCAGTGAGCTCATGCATTCATTTGTTTCTTAAATCCAAACACCAGAATGTTCTCTATTGTTCCTTATCCACAGTAAACCAAAGCGAGCAAGATCCAGACAAAAACATGAGACTCAGACTCTAGCAACCCTGAGAGCCTGTACAACTGGGAGAAAGCCTAGACTAAACAACTTAATTAAGTGCATGTCAAGACGTCAGCACACGGTCCTCTTTCCTAATGCACATGACCAGCTGCATTTACACTGTAATTTCTTCAAGTTTTTTAAGTGTCTGGTAAATGGCTCTAACTGATCCTCACATGGTAAGATTCATTGTGCCCAGGCTTGCAACTCCATTTGGGACAGATTCATCTGCTGTCAGTGCCTGCTATAAATCCCATCTGGTCCTTCCACACATGTCTTTACCTGTGGCAGGACTCCTGGGGATTTATGTGGTTCATATGGAGGGTTGTAAATCTCCTGGGGCAAGGGACCCCAGTATGCAAAGCAATATCACTTGGTTGTGATTGAAAGCATGAGGCATGCATGGAAATGTGGGTTTAACTTGCACATTTGTAACTGAAGCTGTCTCAGAGCAGAGAATCAGATGTGAGAAAGAGAAAGATCTCTCAAGCTGTCTGGCATGGGAACAGCAGGAACCAAATGGTCAAAGAAAAGGGTGTGTTTTTGTTTTTTAAGATAAATGTGTTTGCTCTACCACTTCTAAATGTTAAAACTGTGACGCTGCACTGTTAAATGGTGCATTATTGTAGAAGTGTTGGCAGACCTGCTATAAAATCCAGTACTGACCAGCTTGTACTCTGGACTGGTGAAGCTGACCAACCTGTCTTATATGTTTAGAGCTAGTTGAACTGGTAGTCCAGCCTGATGAAGCTGGATATAAACTGGTGTATAAGCTTAGTGAAACCATGGTTTAACTGGTGGGACAAAGCATGGTTAAACTAGCTGGCCAGTTGACTAATATACAGTAGTATGCAAAAGTTTGGGCACCCCGGTCAAAATTGCTGTTACTGTGAACAGTTAAGCAAGTTGAAGATGAAATGATCTCCAAAAGACAAAGTTAAAGATGATTCATTCCCTTAATATTTTAAGCAAAAACAATTTTTTATTTTCATCTTTTACATTTTCTAAATTGCAAAAAATTAAAAAGGCCTGAAGCAAAGTTTGCGCACCCTGCATGGTTAGTACCTAGTAACACCCCCTTTGGCAAGTATCACAGCTTGTAAACACTTGTAGCCAGCTAATCTTTCAGTTCTTACTTGGGGGATTTTCGCGCATTCGTCCTTGCAAAAGGCTTCCAGTTCTACAAGTTTCTTGGGCTGTCTTGCATGCACTGCTCTTTTGAGATCTATCCACATATTTTCAATAATGTTTAGGTCAGGGGACTGTGAAGGTCATGGCAAAACCTTCAGCTTGTACCTCTTGAGGTATTCCATTGTAGATTTTGAGGTGTGTTTTGGATCATCATCTTATTTCAGGACCCATCCTTTTTTTAACTTCAACTTTTTTACATATAGTGTGATGTCTGTGTGGCAGCGGGGGCATGGCCAAGCAGCAGTCTGTGAATGGAGGGCGGGGTCGGGGAAGGTAAGTGGCTAAGTCATTACACCTGGTGTCAATGTGTGTGTGTGTGTGTGTTTGTTTGTTGCAGGGATGAAGTATAAAAGGAGGGGGAGAGCAGAGAAGAGTCGCCCCCGACCAGAACACGTGTGTGTTGCGTGTGACTGTGTGAGTGAGAGAAGCTGAAAAGCTAATGAAAATAAGTAAAATAAAAAGTGTCTGTGTGAATCCCAACTCTCGCCTGCCGTGCTTCTGTGCTCCACCCACATCAGGGATTACTACAGTGGTGCCGACACCCGGGAGCACAGAAGGGAACCACCCCATGGAGTCCTCCCCATTCGAAGAGCTCATCCTTGCCCTCGCTACCGCCCAGCAGAACCAGCATCAAGCGCTGATCACCCTCCGGAAGGAGCAGCAGCAGCAGCGCTTCGAAGCCTTGATGCTGGCCCAGCAGGAAGATCGCCAGGCGTTCCGGCACCTCCTCACGTCAGCAGGGCCGTCGGCCACTGCTGCCGCCACCCTCACGAAGATGGGACCGCAGGACGATCCGGAAGTATTCCTCGCTCTCTTTGAGCAAACAGCTGAGGCGTGGGGGTGGCTGCAGGAGCGGCATGTGGCACGCCTCCTCCCGCTCCTGACTGGCAAGGCGCAGCTTGCAGCACAGCAGCTCCCTGCTGACAGCCGACTGGTCTATGCTGACCTAAAGAAAGCCATTCTGCAGTGGCTCAGCTGCTCCCCGGAGCAACATCGTCAGTGCTTCCAGACGCTGGCACTGGAGGAGGTTGGCCGCCCATTTACATTCGGCCAGCAACTCTGGGATGCCTGCCGGCGGTGGCTGAGGGCGGAAGACCGTGACGCTGACGAGATCATGGATCTGGTGGCACTGGAGCAGTTTATCTCTCAACTTCCGGAAGGAACGGCGGAATGGGTCCAGTGTCACCATCCGGCATCGCTGGAACAAGCCATTGAGCTGGTGGAGGACCATCTGGAGGCGGCTCTGACGGCAGGCAGATGAGGCGTCTCCCCTCGCTTCTCTTTTCCCTCTCCCTCTCCTGTCTCTTGTCCCCCTCTCCACCCCGTTCCCCTGCCATGAAGACGGCGGTTGGCTCCTCCCCAGCTGGCCCGTCGCACCCGTGGTGTCCTCCCACCTCCCTCTTCTGTGTCTATGTTGTCTTCCTCTCAGGTGAGTGACACCCATAACACCAGTGCAGAGGGAAAGCCTGGGCCGGTGTGCTGGCGCGGCAGGGAATCGGAGCATCTCCAGAGTCAGAGCTCCACAAGGGAGGTGGGTGCTGTCATCTGGATCCCCGACACACCAGAAACCGCCCCCGATTGGGCTGGAATGTACTGCATACTGGTGAGTATTCAAGGGGATACGTATCACGGTTTGGTGGATTCCGGTTGTAATCAGACCTCAATTCACCAACGCCTGGTGCAAGGTGAGGCATTGGGGGGAGCACAAGCGGCGAAGGTGTTGTGTGTGCACGGGGATGTTCACCATTACCCTCTAGTGTCTGTCCATATTCTATTCCAGGGCCAAATGCATAGAATAAAGGCGGCGGTTAGTCCTCGTCTTACCCACTCATTGATTTTGGGTACTAATTGGCTGGGATTTAAAGAACTAATGGAATATTTAACACGTAGTGGGTCCTGCCCTAGTAGGTCATGGGAAGATCCCGGTGTGGCATTGGCTGAAGAAGCTGTCACAGAGCCATCTATGTCAACACCGCGTCATAGTGAGGAGCAGCCCGCTCCTCCTCCCTCTCTTGGGGATTTCCCGTTAAAGCAGTCGCGAGACGAGACTCTGCGGCATGCGTTTGACCAAGTGAGAGTAATCGATGGTCAAACTCTTCAGCCAAGCACGGCACCGACCTTCCCCTATTTTGCCATTATTAAAGATAGATTGTACCGAGTGACACAGGACACTCAAACAAAGGAACAAGTAACCCAGTTGTTAATCTCAAAGAGCCGTAGGGAACACGTGTTCCATGCGGCTCACTTTAATCCCATGGCTGAACACTTGGGGCAAGACAAAACACTAACCCGAATAATGGCCCGGTTCTATTGGCCAGGGATTCGCAGGGATGTCCATCGGTGGTGTGCAGTGTGCAGTGAATGCCAATTAGTAAATCCTGCGGCCACTCCAAAAGCGCCATTGCGCCCTCTTCCTCTAATCGAGACCCCGTTTGAGCGAATTGGGATGGATCTCGTCGGGCCATTAGATTGGTCAGCACGGGGATATCGCTTTATTTTACTTCTAGTGGACTATGCAATGTGATATCCGGAAGCAGTGCCTCTCTGCAATATCTCAGCACGCAGTATTGTAGAAGCGCTCTTCTGCTTTATCTCCCGGGTCGAGATTCCGAAAGAAATCCTGACAGACCAAGGCACCTCGTTTATGTCACACACACTGTGCGAGTTGTATGGGTTACTGGGGATTAAGTCTATCCGCACCAGTGTCTATCACCCACAAACGGATGGATTAGTAGAGCAATTTAACCAGACACTCAAAAACATAATCCGGAAATTCGTGAGTGAAGATGCGTGTCATTGGGATAAGTGGCTCGAACTCCTGTTATTCGCTGTACGAGAGGTCCCACAAGCCTCCACAGGGTTTTCTCCCTTTGAATTATTATATGGGCGTAAGCCGCGTGGCATTCTGGATGTGCTGCAGGAAAATTGGGAGGAGGGACCTTCACCAAGTAAAAATGAAATCCAGTACGTTCTTGACCTGCGCGCAAAACTTCACACCCTCACATACCTAACCCAGGAGAATTTGCGGCAGGCACAAGAACGCCAAAGCCGGCTGTATGACAGGGGCACGCACCTTAGAGAGTTCACGCCAGGAGACAAAGTACTCGTATTATTGCCCACGTCGAGTTCTAAATTAGTCGCCAAGTGGCAAGGGCCCTTTGAGGTCACACGGTGAGTCGGGGACGTCGACTATGAAGTGAAGCGAATGGATAGGGGTGGGGCACTGCAAGTCTACCACCTCAACCTTTTAAAATGCTGGAATGAGGGGGTCCCCATGGCGTTGCCGTCGGTAGTCCCAGAGAAGGCGGAGCTGGGGATGGAGGTAAAAAAGATAACATCTTGGACCACTCTGGTCCCTTGTGGAGACCACCTCACGCCAACTCAACTCACGGAGGTAGCCAAGTTGCAGAAGGAATTTTCCAACGTGTTCTCGCCCCTTCTGGGTCATACCCACCTCATAGAACACCACATCAAAACGCCCCCGGGAGTGGTAGTGCGTAGCTGCCCTTACCGCTTGCCCGAACACAAGAAAGAGGTGGTTCGGGACAAACTCAAGGCCATGCTTGAAATGGGCATAATCGAGGAGTCCCACAGTGACTGGAGCAGCCCAGTGGTCCTGGTCCCCAAGACCGATGGGTCGGTCTGGTTCTGTGTGGACTATAGAAAGGTCAACGCAGTGTCTAAATTTGACGCGTACCCAATGCCTCGCATTGATGAGTTGCTTGATCAGTTAGGCGCTGCTCGCTTTTATTCGGCACAGGATCTAACAAAGGGATATTGGCAGATCCCCTTGACTCCTCTATCCCGAGAGAAAACAGCCTTTTCCACACCGTTTGGTTTACACCAATTTGTCATGCTCCCTTTTGGGTTGTTTGGGGTGCCCGCTACGTTCCAGCGGCTTATGGACAGGGTCCTCTGCCCTCATGCTGCCTACGCGGCCACCTATCTAGATGACATAATAACCTACAGTAATGATTGGCCGCGGCACTTGGAACACCTGAGGGCTGTTCTAAAGTCGCTGAGGTGGGCGGGCCTCACAGCTAACCCGAAAAAGTGTGCGATTGGGCGGGTGGAAGTACGGTATCTGGGGTTCCACTTGGGTCATGGGCAGATGCGTCCCCAAATTAACAAAACTGCAGCGATTGCGGCCTGCCCGAGGCCCAAGACCAAAAAGGAGGTGAGGCGGTTCTTGAGGCTGCCTGGCTATTATCGTAGGTTTCTACCTAACTATTCGGACGTCACCAGCCTGCTAACCGACCTCACTAAAAAGGGGGCTCCAGATCCGGTCCAGTGGATGGAGCAGTGCCAACAGGCCTTCTCTGAGGTAAAAGCTGCACTGTGTGTGGGGCCACTTTTATACTCCCCTGACTTCTCTCTCCCCTTTATTTTGCAGACTGATGCATCGGACAGGGGGCTGGGGGCTGTTTTGTCCCAGGAGGTGGAGGGCGAGGAGCACCTGGTGCTGTACATCAGCCGAAAGCTGTCGATGCACGAAAGCAAGTACAGCACAATTGAAAAGGAGTGTCTTGCCATCAAGTGGGTGGTCCTCACCCTCCAATACTACCTGCTGGGGTGCCCTTTCACTCTCTGTTCGGACCACGTGCCCCTCCAGTGGCTCCACTGCATGAAGGATGCCAATGTGCGAATCACCCGTTGGTATCTCGCTCTCCAGCCATTTAAGTTCGAGGTGATCCACAGGCCGGGGGCACAGATGGCGGTGGCGGACTTCCTGTCCCGTCGGGGGGGGAGTCGGCTTCAGGCCGGATGGCTCCCCGGCCTGAGTTGGGCGGTGGGGGTATGTGCCAGCGGGGGCGTGGCCAAGCAGCAGTCTGTGAATTTGAGGGTGGGGTTGGGGAAGGTAAGTGGCCAAGTCATTACACCTGGTGTCAATGTGTGTGTGTGTGTGTGTGTGTGTTTATTTGTTGCAGGGATGGAGTATAAAAGGAGGGGGAGAGCAGAGAAGAGTCGCCCCCGACCAGAACACATGTGTGTTGCGTGTGTGACTGTGTGAGTGAGAGAAGCTGAAAAGCTAATGAAAATAAGTAAAATAAAGTGTCTGTGTGAACCCCAACTCTCGCTTGCCGTGCTTCTGTGCGCCACCCACATCAGGGATTACTACAGTCTGCTTTCAGAATTTGCTGGTATTTATTTGAATCCATGCTTCCCTCTACCAATGAAATGTGCCCTGTGCCACTGGCTACAACACAACCCCAAAACATGATCAATCCACACCCATGCTTCAGAGCTGGAGAGATGTTCTTTTCTTGGAATTTGGCACCCTTTTTTCTCCAAACATACCTTTGCACACTGTGGCCAAAAAGTTCTATTTTGATTTCATCAGTCCATAGGACTTGTTTCCAAACTGCATCAGGCTTATTTACTGTAGATGTTCATTTGCAAACTTCAGATGCTGAATGTTGTGGCTAGGATGCAGGAAAGGTTTTCTTCTGATGACTCTCCTATGAAGGTCATGTTTGTTCAGGTGTCGCTGCATAGTAGAACAGTGCACCACCACTCCAGGGTCTGCTAAATCTTTCTGAAGGTCTTTTGCAGTCAAACAGGGGTTTTTATTTGCCTTTCTAGCAAGCCAACAAGCAGTTCTTTCAGAAAGTTTTCTTCATCTTCCAGACCTCACCTTGATCTCCACCGTTTCTGTTAACTGCCATTTCTTAATAACATTACAATCTGAGGAAACAGCTACCTGAAAACACTTTGCTACATTCTTGTAGCCTTCTCCTGCTTTGTGAGCATCAATTATTTTATTATTCAGAATGTGAGGGAGTTGCTTAGAGGAGCCCATGGCTGTTGATTTTAGGGACAAGTTTGAGGAGTCAGAGAATTTATACAGCTTTGAAATCTGCATCATCTGACCTTTCCTAATGAAGAATTTGAACAAGCCACAGCTCAATAAGCTAATTAACGTCTGGAACCTTGGTAAAAGTTACCTGAGAACTCAAATGTACTGGGGTGCCCAAACTTTCGCATGGTGTTTCTTTTCTTTTTTCAGTCTCCAATTGTACAAAACAAAAATAATACACAAATCTTGCAGAAAACGCTGAAAAGAAATGTGTAATCTTTACCTTTATGCCTTTTGGTGATCAGTTCATCTTCTGCTCACTTAACTATTCACAGTAACAGACATTTTCAGTAAGGGTGCCCAAACGTTTGGATGCCACTGTAATCGTTAATCACCACTGTGGGATGTCAACAAGTTGTGCAGTGGGAAAAAAAAAAAAAAAAAAAAAAAAAAAAAAAACAGTAAAGCAGATGGTAAAGAAAATGGCAAATAATTCTTTAATTGTTGGTCTGAAAAATGTTTCTGATTAGAGGAAATCAATTCTACAGTCAACTGCACAAGACTGACATGATATTGACACCTGGTCCCTCTGCACAACTTCTACAGTTACTTTCCTTTTGTGTTTTAGTATTAGCACCTCATTTGAGTTACTGTATTTATTTCAGAAAGAAGAGAGCATTTTGTTTTCATGCTTTCAAAGATTCAGCTGAAGTTTAACTGAATCTGGTGTGAAACCCCTTTTTTTTCCCTTTTGGTCTGGCCTCCTGTTTCATTATAATATAACCAAGCACCCTTTATGTTGTATGTAAAATCAGTTTGTTTCTTGTGTTCATTAAAAAAAAAATGCAAACTGTCAAGTGCTTAAATGACACATTTACTTATATTTTACATGGAAAAAAACCCCAAACAAACAAACAAACAAAAAAAAACCTGTGTACAGTACTTCATGCTGAAAATAAACAACAGAAGCAGCACCTCGGCTGCCCTGGGTGGTTTAAGAAGTGTATTATATTCTCCCCAGATGGAGACCCTTGATGTACACTTAAAAGCCAAACAAAACCCCAAAGTAAACTCCTTTGTACTGACAGATAATATCCATACCAGATATGTTTGAGTGTTCACTTGTTCATATTTGTACCTGTATACTGTATACAGATTTTATTTTAAAAGAAAACAAGGTCCCTGAGCACCGCCATCTCACTCTCTCCAAGGTTTAAATATCATGCTCTGAAGACAAATCATGACATCACTGACTCCTTGCATGACTCGTGGACACATCCCTCCTAAATTGTCGTAAAGAACCATAAAGATGCCCGAATGTCAAGCATTTGGGTGTAAAAAATAAACCCAATCATTGATCATTTTATGTGACATGCTTTTGTTTGGGATGGCACAGTATAGTGGTTAGCACTGTCACTTCACAGCAAGAAGGTTCTGGGTTCAACCCCAGTGGCCAGCAAGGGCCTTTCTGTGTGGAGTTTGCATGTTCTCCCCATGTCTGCGTGGGTTTCCTCCGGGTGCTCCGGTTTCCCCCACAGTCCAAAGACATGCAGGTTAGGCTAATTGGTGGCTCTAAATTGACCGTAGGTGTGAATGTGAGTGTGAATGGTTGTCTGTGTCTATGGTGGGGTTCACATTAGACCGTATCAGCGGATCATCAGATTAACGTTTTTAAAACGATTAGCGTGCACACAGCAACACCAATACACGGATACGCTCGGCTCCGCAGGCATCCTGCGCTCCAAATCACTCCGCCCTGAACAGCGAGTGCCCTCTGGAGGGTGCGCACTCCGGCCCTGCGCAGTTCACAGAGCGCGCGAGTATAGCGCACGAGCAGTGATTCAGGACTGAGCCGCTGTGTGTGTGATCCCAGTGCATATCACTTACCACTTGCAAGTGGAAGGATGGCAAGCCTAAAGACAATCATAACTACACAATGGGCAGTATTTGCATCAGTATTTGCAGTATTTTCATACTTTTATACTCTTTAATGAAAGGTGATACAAGGCGGAAGTCCGTGCCGTTTTTCAGCAGTCGCGTCACATGACCAACGCCAGCGAATCAGGAAGGTGGATGTCACAGTGACGTTGTCCAATGACGACGCCAGCTAGAGCTCAGCACAGCGTATCCGCGTATTCTCAATGTTTACACAGCACCGGACCAGACACGATCTAGATTGAATACGTGGACCCTGGCGGATTCCCGTTTCCCGGCGTTTCCAGGCGTTTTAATGTAAACGGACAGTGCATCCGCGAAGAAAACGAGACAGATACGGTCTAATGTAAACTTGGCCTAAGTGTCAGCCCTGCGATGACCTGGTGACTTGTCCAGGGTGTACCCCGCCTCTCGCCCATAGTCAGCTGGGATAGGCTCCAGCTTGCCTGTGATCCTGTACAGGATAAGTGGCTACAGATCAGAGGTGGAAAAAGTACTGAAAAATTGTAATTAAGTAAAAGTATCTTTACTTTGCTTAAATTCTACTCAAGTAAAAAGTACCCATCTACTCGAGTAAAAGTAAAAAAGTACTCAATTTAAAATGTACTTTGAGTAAAAGTTAGTTACTTTCAATTATTTGATGTAAAAAAAGAAATGACAAGTCATAAATCAAATTGTTTTTAATGAACTATTAGTCCACATAATAACCTTTCAGGCAGTATAATGTATAAAGCTTTGTTTGGACTACCCCATAAAACATTTTCAAGTACAAGTGGCATAACTTGTAAATTCTATCATCCATTTTTTTCTTTACTGACAAACGCCAGCTATTAAAGCCACTAAAGCAGACTTGCTAAATGACACATATGAAACGTAAACCAACCAAACTCAGTGTCCTGGGCTCTCACGATTTAAAGACAGCTAAGCGATTCCTTAGTAACACTGTGCTGTTCCTTATAAAGAAAATATAATTGACAAATTAACTGCATAATGTTTACAACCTGTCGAGAGGTAATGTGCAAACTATTTTGAGACCACCCCACAAAACATTTTTAAGCAAAGTGCCAAATTCTGAATTGTATGGTCCAACTCAAACACCACAATAAAAAAAGAAAAGAAAACCAAACTCAAACAAAGTATCCAAGACAGTGAAAATGTTTTGATGGCCTATCAGTGACCTCCCAAAGCTCTAGTCTAGGCTACAGCTAACAACCCAGGAGCTAGTCTATACATGAATTAGGATTTTTTCACAAGAGACCAATTGCAACTAAAACCATGCACTCGTATTATTTCTGACTGTCATTCTGATAAAACAAATTTGTAAACATGAGGTGATTCATTTTATTTAGACTACTTCACTTGAAACGTTAGTGATCAGTATGGATGCTAGGCGGCCAAAAGAATTGATAATGAAGGCACATTTTACTCAACAGTGGAAGGTTTTAACCAAACAATAAATGTAACGTTTGGGATACACAGGTAAATGCACATATCTACTTACCACCACATGCTTCCGCAGATTTGATGTGGAAGTTTTGTAGACTCATAGCTCTGTACAGCAGGGCAGGCACATTTTGCATTGCATTATTATGTTATTGCCTCGCTCGCGTTTGAATGCAAAGTACTGGCTGAGATACGGCCAAGGATTTCCCTCGCTGTCCGGCGCATCTGTTCCACGGGAATTCTCTTCTTGGCAATCCTCAACCTCCTCCATGACCTCCTCTATCTCTTGCTCGGCTACCTCAGCACCAGCCATCATCCAACCATACATGTAGGCTAATAGGGATATTCCGCGCCTGTGCCAGTTTCCTTTCAGTTCAGGCCAATTGTTTTTTTCCCCTGCATTTAATTGCATAAAAACTCAGTAACGGGCAGTTTTCGAATGTAGCAAAGTAAAATACTTGGTTCAAAATGTACTTGAATAAAAGTAAAATTACCCATTTCAAAAACTACTTAAAAATTACAAATTACACAAAAAGTCTACTTAATTACAGTAACATGAGTAAATGTAATTCATTACTTTCCACCTCTGCTACAGATAATGGATGGATGGATGCTTTTGTTTGTTTTTATTTACTGAGAAAAGTGATCTTTTTAGATGACAAAAATCACATTGCTGTGGCAACAGGATTGTTTATTAGTATCCGTGTCAGTACTGCACATGTGTTATCTAGATGAGTGAGATTTAAACTTCATAAAATGAAGTCTATTGATTCTCAGGTTTTGTTGCCAGTAAAAATCATATAGTTACAGAACATTTCTGATTAGATTTTTAGAATTAGAAGCCTTTGTCACCTACAAAAATACAGAGAAAGAACAGTGAAGTTCTTTCTCTGTATTTAACCCATCTGAAGCAGTGAAAATGCACACATGCTCTCTCTCTCTCACGCACACACACACACACACACACACACACACACACAATACATATACTATATATTACACACAATACTATATTGCAGCACAAACTGCTGAAAAAGTTAATGTTGACACCTTTCTGTTTTAGCCAGCATTAACTTTTTCAGCAGTTGGTCCGACAGTAGCTCTTCTGTGGGATTGGACCACATGGGCCAGCTTTCGTGTCCCATGCGAATCACTGAGCCTTCAGCACCCATGACCTTGTTGCCGGTTCACCGTTTGACCATCCTTGGGTGGCTTTTGGTAGGTACTAACCACTGCATACCAGGAACACCCCACAAGGTGTGCCAGTTTGGAGATGCTCAGACCCAGTCATCTAGCCATCAGAAATCTAGCCATCAGAAATCTAGCCCTCGTCAAAGTCATTCAGATCCTTATGCTTGCCCATTTTTCCTGCTTCAAACACTTCATCTTCAAGAACTGACTGTTCTCTTGCTGCCTTATACAGTATATCCCACCCTTTGACAGGTGCCATTGTAATGAGATAATCAATGTTATTCACTTAACCTGTCAGTGGTCATAATGTTATGGTTGATCAATGTATACAATATACATAATACACAATACCTATATTATTTAAAATATATCTAAAAATATCTATATTATACAATCGTCTCGTCTCGTCGTCTTCTGCTTTATCCGGGGCCGGGTCGCGGAGGCAGCAGTCTGAGCATGGAAGCCCAAACTTCCCTTTCCCCAGACACCTCGGCCAGCTCCTCAGGAAGAACACCGAGGCGTTCCCAGGCCAGCCGAGAGACATAGTCCCTCCAGTGTGTCCTGGGTCTTCCCTGGGGCCTCCTCCTGGGGGGACATGCCTGGAACACCTCCCCAGGGAGGCGTCCAGGAGGCATCCGAAAAAGATGCCCGAGCCACCTCAGCTGATTCCTCTTGATGTGGAGGAGCAGCGGCTCTACTCCGAGCTCCTCCCGAGTGACTGTGCTTCTCACCCTATCTCTAAGGGAGTGCCCAGCCACCCTGCGAAGGAAACTCATTTCAGCCGCTTGTATCCGCGATCTTGTTCTTTCGGTCATTTCCCAAAGCTCATGACCATAGGTGAGAGTCAGAACGTAGATCGACCGGTAAATTGAGAGCTTCGCCTTTTGGCTCAGCTCCTTCTTCACCACAACGGACCAGTAAAGCGACCGCATCACTGCGGAGGCTGCACCGATCCGCCTGTCAATCTCACGCTCTATCCTTCCCTCACTCGTGAACAAGATCCCGAGATACTTAAACTCATCCACTTGAGGCAGGACTTCTCCACCAACCTGGAGAGAGCAAGCCACCCTTTTCCGGTCGAGAACCATGGCCTCAGACTTGGAGGTGCTGATTCTCATCCCAGCCGCTTCACACTCGACTGCAAACCGCCCCAGTGAATGCTCAAGGTCCTGGTTTGAAGAAGCCAACAGGACAACATCATCCGCTAAAAGCAGAGATGAAATCCTGTGGTTCCCAAACAGGATTCCTTCTGGCCCCTGGCTGCACCTAGAAATTCTGTCCATAAAAATTATGAACAAAACGGGTGACAAAGGGCAGCCCTGCCGGAGTCCAACATGCACTGGGAACAGATCTGACTTACTGCCGGCAATGCGAACCAGACTCCTGCTCCGTTCGTACAGGGACCAGACAGCCCTTAGCAAAGAGCCCCGAACCCCATACTCCTGAAGCACCCCCCACAGAATACCACGAGGGACACGGTCAAATGCCTTCTTCAGATCCACAAAGCACATGTGGACTGGTTGGGCAAACTCCCATGAACCCTCGAGCACCCTATGAAGGGTATAGAGCTGGTCCAGTGTTCCACGACTAGGACGAAAACCGCATTGTTCTTCCTGGATCCGAGGTTCGACTATTGGTCAAATTCTCCTCTTCAGTACCCTGGAGTAAACCTTCCCTGGAAGGTTGAGAAGTGTGATTCCCCTATAATTGGAGCACACTCTCCGGTCCCCTTTCTTAAAAAGAGGGACCACCACCCCAGTCTGCCACTCCAGAGGCACTGTCCCCGACCGCCACGCAATGTTGCAGAGGCGTGTCAACCAAGAAAGCCCCACAACATCCAGAGACTTGAGATGCTCAGGGAGGATTTCATCCACCCCCGGTGCCTTGCCACCGAGGAGCTTGCAAACCACCTCAGTGACTTCGGCTTGGGTAAGTCCACCTCTGAGTAATCAGCCTCAGTCTCCTCAATGGAAGACATGACGGTGGGATTGAGGAGATCCTCAAAGTATTCCTTCCACCGCCCGACAATGTCCCCAGTCGAGGTCAACAGCTCCCCACCCGCACTGTAAACAGTGTTGGCAGAGTACTGCTTCCCCCTCCTGAGGCGCCGGATGGTTTGCCAGAATTTCTTTGAGTCCAACTGATAGTCCTTCTCCATGGCCTCCCTGAACTCCTCCCAGTTCTGAGTTTTTGCCTCCGCAACTGCCCGAGCTGCGGCACGCCTGGCCTGCCAATACCCGTCAGCTGCCTCAGGAGTCCCGGAGGTCAACATGGCCCGATAGGACTCCTTCTTCAGCTTGACGGCATCCGTTACTTCCGGTGTCCACCACCAGGTTCGGGGATTGCCGCCATGACAGGCACCGGAGACCTTGCAGCCACAGCTCCGAACAGCTGTGTCTACAATGGAGATAGAGAACATGGTCCACTCAGACTCGATGTCCCCCGCCTCCCTCGGAAGCTGGGAAAAGCTCTCCCAGAGGTGGGAGTTAAAGACCCCCCTGACAGATGTTCCCAGCAGACCCTCACCATATGTTTGGGCCTGCCAGGTCTGTCCAGCTTCCTCCTCTGCCAGCGGATCCAACTCTTCACCAGGTGGTGATCAGTTGACAGCTCAGCCCCTCTCTTCACCCGAGTGTCCAAGACATAGGGCCAGAGATCAGATGAAACGACAACAAAGTCGATCATCGACTTCCGACCTAAGGTATCCTGGTGCCACGTGCACTTATGGACACCCCTATGCTCGAACATGGTGTTCGTTATGGACAAACCGTGACTAGCACAGAAGTCCAATAACAAAACACCGCTCGGGTTCAGATCAGGGAGGCCGTTCCTCCCAACCACGCCCCTCCAGGTGTCACTGTCGTCGACCACGTGAGCATTGAAGTCCCCCAGTAGCACAATGGAGTCCTCAGTCTGAGCACCTCTCAGTACCTCTCCCAGGGACTCCAAGAAGGCCGGATACTCTATACTGCTATTCGGCCTGTAGGCACAAACAACAGCAAGAGCCCTCTCCCCAGTCCGAAGGCGCAGAGAGGTGACCCTCTCGTTCACTGGGGTAAACTCCAACACATGGCGGCTGAGCTGGCGAGCTATAAGCAAGCCCACACCAGCCCGCTGCCACTCACCATGGGCGACTCCAGAGAAGTGGAGAGTCCAGCCCCTCTCGAGGAGCTGGGTTCCAGAGCCCAAGCTGTGTGTGGAGGTGAGCCTGACTATCTCTAGCCGGTACCTCTCAACCTCCCGTACAAGCTCAGGCTCTTTCCCCCCCAGTGAAGTGACATTCCATGTCCCAACAGCTAGCTGCTGTGTCCGGAAATCAGGTTGTCAAGGCCCCCGCCTTCGACTGCCGCCCAATCCACACTGCACCAGCCCCCTACGGCTACCTCTGTGGGTGGTGAACCCACAGGAGGTCAGGCCCACGTCACTGCTTCGGGCTGAGCCCGGCCGGGCCCCATGGGCAAAGGCCCGGCCACCAAGCGCTCGCATACGAGCCCCAACCCCGGGCCTGGCTCCAGGGTGGGGCCCCGGCTGCACCATACCGGGCGACATCACGGTCCTTGATTGATTCTCCATAAGGGTTTTGGTGAACTGCTCTTGGTCTGGCCTGTCACCTAGGACCTGTCTGCCTTGGGAGACCCTGACAGGGGCATAATACCCCTGACAACATAGCTCCTAGGATCATTCAAGCATACAAACCCCTCCACAACAATAAGGTGGCAGTTCTATGAGGGGCTATTATTATTGATATTATACAATATCAATCTATAATAAGCAATATTTATAATTTTTATGCATAAAAATATCCACAATGTCTAAAATATACAATATCTATAATATACAGTATACATTATAAATATATATCAACAATGCAAACAGTACACAGTATACAGACAATATGCAGACTATTTACAGTCAATACAAAAAATCTACACAGAGTGCAGTGAAGCAGTGCAAATAAGAGTATGTTGCAGGAGGTACAAGGGATACAACAGTATAATGGCATTGATGGTTCAGGTCAGATATTTATGAGGTTGATGGCACTGGGAAAGAAGCTGCTCTTATGTCTGGTGGTTCTGGTTCACAGTGTTCTATAGCGCCTGCT
Organism: Neoarius graeffei; assembly: GCF_027579695.1. NCBI lineage: Eukaryota > Metazoa > Chordata > Actinopteri > Siluriformes > Ariidae > Neoarius > Neoarius graeffei. The sequence continues at coordinate 60,000,716 of NC_083570.1, forward strand.
GGAGGGGAAGAGTTGGAATAGGTTGTGTCTGTGGTAATTTCCCTGTGGGTGGGTGGAGCACAGAGGACGGCAGGACAGAGATCAGGTGAAAACAAGGCTTTTATTGCCACACTTTTCAGTCTAACAATATGTGTCGGATGCACAGAGACACACACATCAGTGTCTCGTCCAGGGATGAGCTCCTTCCACTCTCCCTCCTGATATAGGGCGCGGTCACTGGGAAGACACACAAACACAGGTTAATTGCTCTCAGGTGTAGTGATTCTGCCACTTACCTTCCCTGACTCCGCCCTCCTGTCACAGACCGGCGCTTGACCATGCCCCCACTGCCACATACCCCCATCGCCCGAATCAGGCCGGGCGGCCGTCCGGCCTGCAGCCGACTCCCCCCCCCCCTTGACAGGAGAGGAAGTCCGCCACGACCATCTGCGCCCCTGGCCTGTGGACCACCTTGAAATTAAAGGGTTGGAGCACCAGATATCAACGGGTGATCCGCGCGTTGGCATCTTTCATGCGGTGGAGCCACTGGAGGGGCGCGTGGTCCGAACAGAGGGTGAAAGGGCGCCCCAGCAGGTAGTACCGGAGGGCGAGAACCGCCCACTTGATGGCCAGACACTCTTTCTCTATGGTGCTGTAGTGCCCCTCACGCACCGACAGCTTCCTGCTGATATACAGGACAGGGCGGTCCTCCCCCTCCACCTCCTGGGACAAAACCGCCCCCAGCCCTCTGTCCGACGCATCGGTCTGCAACATAAAGGGGAGAGAAAAGTCAGGGGAGTGTAGAAGTGGCCCCCCACACAGTGCAGCCTTTACCTCTGAGAAAGCCCACTGGCACTGCTCCGTCCACTGGACCAGGTCCGGTGCCCCCTTTTTAGTGAGATCAGTCAGCGGGCTGGTGACGTCCGAATAATTAGGTAGAAACCTACGATAACAGCCAGCCAGCCCCAGGAACTGTCTCACCCCCTTTTTGGTCTTGGGCCTCGGGCAGGCCGCAATTGCTGCCGTCTTATTAATTTGGGGACGCACCTGCCCGTTGCCCAAGTGGAAGCCCAGATACCGTACTTCCACCCGCCCAATCGCACACTTCTTTGGGTTGGCTGTGAGCCCCGCTCGCCTCAGCGACCTAAGGACGGCCCTCATATGTTCGAGGTGCTGCTGCCAGTCATTGCTATAGATGATTATGTCATCTAAATACGCTGCCGCATACGTGGCGTGAGGGCGGAGGACTCTGTCCATCAGCCGCTGAAACGTCACGGGCGCCCCAAACAGCCCAAACGGAAGGATGACGAATTGGTGTAAACCAAACGGTGTGGAAAAGGCCGTTTTTTCTCGGGATAGTGGAGTCAAGGGGATCTGCCAATATCCCTTCGTCAAATCCAGTGTCGAATAAAAGCGAGCAGTGCCGAGTCGATCGAGCAACTCATCAATACGAGGCATTGGGTACGCGTCGAATTTAGACACCGCGTTGACTTTTCTATAGTCCACACAGAACCGGACCGACCCGTCGGCCTTGGGTACCAAGACCACCGGGCTGCTCCAGTCACTGTGGGACTCCTCGATGATGCCCATTTCGAGCATGGTCTGAAGGTCTTCCCAAACCACCTTTTTTTTGTGTTCGGGTAGCCTGTAAGGGCGGCTACGCACTACCACCCCCGGGGGTGTCTCTATGTGGTGCTCTATGAGGTTAGTGCGACCGGGCAGGGGCAAGAACACATCCGAAAACTCGGTCTGCAACTGGGCGACCTCCGTGAGTTGGGTCGGGGAGAGGTGGTCTCCACAGGGGACCGGAGAGGTACGTGATGCCAATGTCCCTTTTTGAACCTCCGGCCCCAGCTCCACCTTCTCCGGAACTACCGACACCAACGCCACGGGGACCTCCTCATTCCAGAGTTTAAGCAGATTGAGGTGGTAAATCTGTAGCGCCCCACCCCTGTCCGTTCGCCTCACCTCATAGTCGACATCCCCGACTCGCTGTGTGACCTCAAAGGGTCCTTGCCACTTGGCGATCAATTTGGAGCTCGACGTGGGCAACAGTATGAGTACCTTATCTCCCGGAGTGAACTCTCTAAGGCGCGTACCCTTGTTGTACAGGCGGACTTGCTGTTCCTGGGCCTGCCGCAAATTCTCCTGAGTTAGGTGGGTGAGCGTGTGGAGTTTTGCGCGCAGGTCCATAACGTACTGAATTTCATTCTTACTTTGTGAAGGTCCCTCCTCCCAATTTTCCCGCAGCACGTCCAGGATGCCGCGCGGCATACGCCCATATAATAATTCGAACGGGGAGAACCCTGTGGAGGCTTGGGGGACCTCTCGCACTGAGAACAGCAAGGGTTCGAGCCACTTATCCCAATTATGTGCGTCCTCACTTACAAATTTCTTAATAATATTTTTGAGGGTGCGGTTGAATCGTTCCACTAAACCGTCCGTTTGTGGGTGATAAACGCTGGTGCGGATCGGCTTAATCCCCAATAACCCATACAGTTCGCGCAGTGTTCGTGACATAAACGTAGTGCCTTGATCAGTCAGAATCTCTTTCGGGATTCCAACTCGGGAGATGACGCAGAAGAGTGCCTCTGCAATACTGCGTGCTGAGATATTGCGTAGAGGCACTGCTTCCGGGTATCGCGTTGCATAGTCCACCAGAACTAATATAAAGCGGTACCCTCGTGCTGACCGATCTAATGGCCCGACGAGATCCATCCCAATTCTCTCAAACGGGGTCTCGATTAACGGTAGAGGGCGCAAAGGTGCTTTTGGAATGGCCGCTGGGTTTACTAACTGGCATTCGCAGCACGCCGTACACCACCTACGGACATCGCCGCGAATCCCCGGCCAATAGAATCGGGCCATTATTCGGGCTAGTGTTTTATCCTGCCCCAAGTGTCCAGTCATGGGATTAAAGTGAGCCGCCTGGAATACCAATTCCCGGCGGCTTTTCGGAATTAAAAGCTGCGTGACTCTCTCTTTAGTTTGAGTGTCCTGCGTCACTCAGTATAATCTATCCTTCATAATCGCGAAGTAGGGGAAGGACGGGGTGGCGTTCGGCTGGAGCGTTTGACCATCGATTACTCTCACTTGGTCAAACGCATGCCGCAGAGTCTCGTCTCGTGACTGCTCTAATGGGAAATCCGCAAGGGATTCCCCAATAGAGAGAGGAGGAGCCGGCGGCACCTCACTCTGACGCAGAGATGACGTAGACGGCTCTGTGACAGCTGCTCCCGCCAAAGCGACACTGGGACCTCCCCCTGTCAAATGGCAGGACCCACTCTCTACTAGGCATGTCATTAAACCCCGAAATCCCGGCCAATCAGTCCCCAAAATTAAAGAGTGGGTAAGGTGAGGATTAACCGCTGCCTTCACTATAAATTTTTCCCCTCTGAAAATAATGTGGACTGACACCAAAGGGTAGCGGTGAACATCCCCGTGCACAAACAACACCTTCACCCCTTGTGCTCCCCCCAATGCCTCGTTTTGAACCAGGCTTTGGCGAATTGAGGTCTGATTACAACCAGAATCCACCAAAGCCTGATATGTAGCCCCTTGGATACTCACCGGGATGCGATACGCTCCGGCCCGATCGAGGGCGGCCTCTGGCGCGTCGGGGATCCGAACCACCGCGCCCACTTCCATTGCTGTGCACTGCTGTTGAAGGTGGCCCGGCTCCCCGCAGCGCCAGCAAACCGGCCCGGGCTTTCCCTCTGCACCGGTGATCTGGGGCTCACTCACCTGAGGTGGAGGAGAGACAGACACAGAAGGGAGAAACGGGAGGGCACCGTGGGTGCGGCGGGCCGGCTGGGGTGGTGCCGGCCCCCGCCTCCGCGGTGGGGGAATGGGGCGAGGACGGGACACAGGAGGAGGGGGAGAGAGAGAGAGAGAGAAGATGAGAGAAGAGACGATGCCATCTGCTGTCCTGCCGCCGGGACAGCCACCAGATGATCCTCCGCCAGCTCGACTGCCTGATCCAGCGACGCCGGGCGGTGGCACTGGACCCACTCCGCGGTTCGGGCTGGTAAGCGGGCGATGAACTGTTCCAGTACCACCTGGTCGACGATTCCCTCGGCGTCATGGTTGTTGGCCCTCAACCACCGCCAGCAGGCGTCCCGGAGCTGCTGGCCGAACGCGAACGGCCGGCCGACTTCCTCCAGTCGCAGCGCGCGGAAGCGCTGGCGCTGTTGCTCCGGTGTGCGCCCCACGCGCAGGAGGACGGCCCGGCGGAGGTCCGCGTAGGCCAGCCGGCGGTCGGCGGGGAGCTGTAGCACGGCCAGCTGTGCCTCTCCCGTGAGCAGGGGGAGGAGGCGCACCGCGCGCTGCTCCATCGGCCACCCCGAGGCTTCGGCGACCTGTTCAAACAACGTGATGAACGCCTCGGGGTCGTCCTGCGGGCCCATCTTGGTGACAATGAGGGGAGACGGGCCTGCAGCCGGAGCGCTGGTGGACCCCGCCGACACGAGGTGATGCCTGAACGCCTCGCGATCTTCCTGCTGGGCCAGCACCAGGGCTTCGAAGCGCCGCTCCTGCTCCTTTCGGAGCGTGACGAGCGCCTGGTGCTGGCTTTGCTGAGCCGTGGCGAGGGCGTGGACCAGATCGGCGAACGGGGAGGATTCCATGGGGCTGCTGGTTTGGTGCTCCACTGTCCCGGGTTTCGGCACCACTGTGGTAATTTCCCTGTGGGTGGGTGGAGCACAGAGGACGGCAGGACCGAGATCAGGTGAAAACAAGGCTTTTATTGCCACACTTTTCAGTCTAACAATATGTGTCGGACGCACAGAGACACACACATCAGCGTCTCATCCAGGGATGAGCTCCTTCCGCTCTCGCTCTCCCTCCTGATATAGGGCGCGGTCACTGGGAAGACACACAAACACAGGTTAACTGCTCTCAGGTGTAGTGATTCTGCCACTTACCTTCCCTGACTCCGCCCTCCTGTCACAGACCGGTGCTTGACCACGACCCCACTGCCACAGTGTCCAGGTTGTGAGAAGTTCTTATTGATTTTTTCTGCCTGTTTCCTGGTTCATGAAATGCATAAATACTGGAGGTGAGGCAGGGGAGCCCCAGTGATCCTTTCTGCTGACCTTACTGTTCACTGTTGTCTGTTCCTGTCCTGATTTGTGGTTGCCCTGAACCAGACTGTTATGGGTGTGCACAGGACAGATTCAATAACAGCAGTGTAGAACTGTGTCAGCAGCTCCTGTGACAAACCATACTTTCTGAGTTGCCACAGAAAGTACATCCTCTGCTGGGCTTTTTTAAGTCTGGAGCTGATGTTAGATTCCCACTTCAAGTCTTGTGAAATGGTAGTTCCCAAGAACTTAAAGATCTCACTGACTTATTATCATTAGTCAGTCCTGCATTCTGACTAATTAATATTATACTACCTCCATGCAAGTTTTGATTGAGTCACATCAAATTTGTCCCCTTTAATTGTTAAAAAAAAATGGTTGCAGGGAACAGAACGTCAGTACTTTGCAATGGCTATCTCCATCTCTGGATTTGAAACCTAATGAAAAGTCTTTGACTGATTTGAAGAGAACAGTCCAAGAATATACCTTACCTACCGGGTAAGTCTACAGAATATGTAAATTCCCTTTTTTTGCCAGTTATTTAGATGGTCTGTTGTTGATTATTAGATAATCTATAGACAATTAGATTTTCCTTTTGCTGCCACTTTATTCACATGGACCATTTTATGGCTCTTAATGTTTTAGATAGATATTATAGAGTAAAAAGGGTTACAAAAAAATCCACCTTTTGGTAATGTAGCTTCATGCCTACGGAGAAAAAAAAATCTAACCTTTAATTGAAATAAATTTATTCAAAGAAAAACAAATCGATTATCAAGAAATAATTATTTTCAAGAAAAATGCATGTGCCACTATTATTGACACCCCTGTATTTAATACTTTGTTCAACCTCCCTTTGCCAGTAAAACAGCACTGAGTCTTCTCCTATAACATTTTACTGTATAAGGTTGGAGATACAGAGCAGGGCCTCTGAGACCATTCCTCTTTACACATCTCCAGATCATCAAGGGTCCGAGGCCCTCTTTTGTGCACTCTCCTCTTCAGTTCAACCCACAGGTTTTCAGTGGGGTTCAGGTCAGGGGACAGATATGGCCAAAGCAGAAACTTGATTCTGTGGTCAGCTAGCCATTTTTGTGTTGACTGGGACATATGCTTCAGATCATTGTCCTGCTGGAAGATCCAATGACAACCCAGTTTTAGTTTCCTGGCAGAGGTATCCAGATTTTGATTAAAAATGTTCTGGTATGTCATGGAATCCATGATGCCATGTACTCTAACAAGGTTTCCAGGGTCTTTGGAGGAAAAACAGCCCCAAAACATCACAGAACTTTCACCATATTTACAGTTGGGATAGGGTTCTTTTCATTATAGCCATCCTTCTTTTTATGCCAAATCCAACTTGAGTGTTTATTGCCAAAAAGCTCCATTTTTGTTACATTAGACCATAGAACACAGCTCCAGTTAAAGTTGTAGTAGCGTTTCACAATCTTCAAGTGCTTATGTTTGTAGTTAACTGACAGAAAAGGCTTTTTTTCTGGCATACCTTCCAAATAATCTGTTGGCACAGAAGTGGCATCTGATGGTGGTTTTGGAGACTCAGAAACCTCAAGATTTCTATTTCTTGTAAGTCATCAACAGTGGTCTTTGGGGATTAAATTAATTGCCTCTCTTAGCATCCTCCCCACTGTACATGGGGCAAATCATTTGCCTCATCCAGGCAAATTTGTAACAGTTCCAGTTGGTGTCCACTTTTTTATTATTGCCTTAACAGTAGAAATGGGTCTTTTCAGGTGAGTAGCTTTTTTTTTTTTAATCACCATTCCCTGATTAATGAAAGTCAACACACTTCTCCCTCATTTGGTTTGTGTGTTCTCTTATCTTTCATATTTATGTCTGAGTAATAATATATGCACCTCACCACGCTACTGTATTAAACGTACTTTCACGTCAACTACTGCACAGAGTTTTATAAATGATCTCCCAGAGCTGTCAACTTTGATTGGGTCACTGTCAGCCCCTGCAGAACTTGATCAGGCAACTGAATGCTTAGAGTCAACATTCCGCCATACTTTAGATAATGTAGCTCCTCTAAAAAGGAAAATGGTCAGAGACAAAAAATTAGCACCCTGGTATAATGATGACACTCGCACATTAAAACAGACCACTCGAAAATTGGAACGTAAATGGCGTCAAACAAAATTGGTAGTGTTCAAATTAGCTTGGAAGGAGAGCTTCCTGAAGTATAGAAAAGCTCTTAGTGCTACGAGATCAACATATTTCTCCTCCCTAATAGAAGATAACAAAAATAATCCTAGATTCCTATTTAATACTGTAGCAAAATTAACCAGGAATAAGTCCACTATCAACACATGCACACCTGCAGTATGTAGTAGCAACGACTTCATGAATTTTTTTAATGACAAAATTGAGAATATCCGACAAAAAATTCAAACTACTAATTTAAGGTCAGACAATGAAAGTGACCTTGTAGTTAACAATATAACTGTATCAGATCATCAGTTAGAATGTTTTACTCCCCTACAAGAAACTGAATTACTTTCATTAATCTCTACATCAAAAGCCTCAACTTGCGTACTAGACCCCTTACCGACACATCTATTCAAACAGATAATGCCTGGAGTAATTGAACCGCTTCTAAAAATAATAAATTCTTCTCTTATGATTGGCTATGTACCCAAATCCTTTAAACTAGCAGTTATCAAACCCCTGATTAAAAAACCTTACCTTGATCCCTGTCAGCTGTCCAATTATCGGCCAATATCAAACCTCCCCTTTATCTCCAAGATTCTTGAAAAAGCTGTGGCACAGCAGTTATGCTCATATTTACATAGGAATAACATCCATGAAATGTATCAGTCAGGATTTAGACCTCATCATAGCACAGAGACAGCACTGGTTAAAGTAGTAAACGACCTACTGTTGGCGTCTGATCAGGGCTGTGTCTCGCTACTTGTGTTGCTTGACCTTAGTGCAGCATTTGATACCATTGATCATTCCATTCTTCTGGATAGACTAGAAAATGTTGTGGGAGTTAAGGGAATGGCCCTCTCCTGGCTCAGGTCTTATCTAACTGATCGTTATCAGTATGTTGATATAAATGGTGATATTTCTAGACGTACCGAGGTAAAGTTTGGTGTTCCACAAGGTTCTGTCTTGGGTCCACTGCTTTTTTCTCTATATATGTTACCTCTGGGCAATATTATTCGTAAACATTGTATTAGTTTCCACTGTTATGCTGATGACACACAGTTGTACATCTCTGCAAAACCTGATGAGAGACACCAGCTTAATAGAATTGAGGAATGTGTTAAGGACATTAGACACTGGATGCTTATTAATTTCCTTCTGCTTAACTCTGACAAGACTGAAGTACTTGTGCTAGGACCACATACAGCTAGAAGTAAGTTTTCTGATTACACAGTGACTCGGGATGGCCTTTCTGTTTCTTCACGTGCAGCAGTAAAAGACCCTGGAGTGATTATTGACCCCAGTCTTTCATTCGAAACTCACATTGATAACATCACCCGGATAGCTTTCTTTCATCTCAGAAATATTGCAAAGATAAGAAATTTAATGTCATTGCATGATGCAGAAAAACTAGTCCATGCTTTCGTTACCTCCAGGTTGGATTATTGTAATGCCTTACTGTCTGGATGTTCCAATAAGTGCATAAACAAGCTCCAGTTAGTTCAAAATGCAGCAGCAAGAGTCCTTACTAGAACTAGAAAATATGACCACATCACGCCTGTCTTATCCACACTGCATTGGCTCCCAATCAAATTTCGTATTGATTATAAAATACTACTATTGACCTTTAAAGCACTAAATGGTCTCGCACCACAGTACCTGAGTGAACTTCTGCTCCTCTATGACCCGCCACGCCTACTTAGATCAAAAGGTGCAGGCTATCTGCTGGTACCTCGTATAGTGAAGGCTACATCAGGGGGCAGAGCCTTTTCTTACAAAGCCCCACAGTTATGGAACAGCCTTCCAAGTAATGTTCGGGAATCAGACACAGTCTCAGCATTTAAGTCTAGGCTGAAAACATATCTGTTTAGTCAAGCCTTTTGTTAATGGTGTTTATGAGGTAAAGGAGTAGATCTGGAGGGTCCTCAGACATAGAGTGTTTTGGTAAACTGGGATGTATGGATGCTGTCAGTCCCCACTCGCTTTCTCACTCGAGTTTGTTGACGGTGTAGTGGCTGGCTGCTTTATGTCCCGGGGCTCCCTCATGCCTGTGTTACCTTCTGGCTCTCTCCTTTTAGTTATGCTGTCATAGTTAGTTGCCGGAGTCCCTGCTTGTACTCGGTGCAATATGTATACTGCTCCTACTTATTCAGGTGACATTGGGCATACCTAACAACCTGTGTTTTCTTTCCCTCCCCCCCACCCCAAATCTGTCCCTCTGAGTTACATGGAGTCAACAGGAAATCTTTTGGTGGAGATGGTGGAGACCTCGACTGGCTATCGTAGCCTGCAGGGAATCGGCCGTCAGACATTCTGTCGCATGTCCCAGACCTGGTGAAATGTAACTGAATTGTCTTGGCCAGCCCTAAGGGTCCCATCTGCATCTCATCATTGCTGAAGAGTGTGCTCCCATCACCCAGTCAAGCATCCAGCCAGAGCAGGTCATGATATTTTTTACCATATTAACATGCCATTGTTGTGCGTTATGCCTAATGTAAAGACTCTCATCTCTGCGAGCCTACCACACAGATTTAATACTTGTCATTTTTAGGGCATACCTAACAACCTGTGTTTTCTTTCTCTCTCCCCCCCCCCAATCTGTCCCTCTGAGTTACATGTTGATCCTGGGATTGAGATGCTGGCCTCTTCTGCCCCTTGGACCTGCTTGATCCATCCTGGTGCCCTGTGTCTGGTCGGAGTTTTATCGCACCGCTCCTGTGAAGGACGGCCCCATGAGGACAGTTGAGGGTTATACCTGTTAAAACTGTTAATATTATAGTCAGGCTGTCTGTTGTTGCCCAAATGAGGACGGGTTCCCTTTTGAGTCTGGTTCCTCTCGAGGTTTCTTCCTCATGTCGTCTGAGGGAGTTTTTCCTTGCCACCATCACCACAGGCTTGCTCATTGGGGATAGATTAGGGATAAAATTAGCTCATGTTTTAAGTCATTCAAATTCTGTAAAGCTGCTTTGCGACAATGTTTATTGTTAAAAGCGCTATACAAATACACTTGATTTGATTTCCCATGTTGATGGATGACTAAAACAATTTGGCCTCTGTGTCACCTCATATTTGTACCCCAGTGTCAATGTGAATATTTTATTGTGTGATGGGGCAGAGTGAAAGAGAATGAGAGAATAGCCTTTAGGCAGAGTCTTTAGTCCAACCACTGCGTAAGCAGCATAACAAAAACCGCGCACCGCCCATGCGCTTTCAAAAAACAAAACAATCCTGCCAGCAAAAATAGGGGAAAAAAAAGGAGTGATCTCACCTCTTCAGATGTGGGTTTAAGTCCGACTGTACATTCCTCAAAAAGGGCGAAGAAGAACAAAAGTAATCCACAAGCATGTAGCAGTCAATTGATTTCGGATCATTGAATAATTCTGAAGGATCTCAGAATGTTCGCGTGCCGGCTTCCAGTTACCCCCATTCATTCCTCTTTCCGCCTCCCCATTCAAAACCCGAGCACATGATTTAAAGGGACTATAGCCATAGGACAGGGAGCGAGAAGGTGTGTATGTGTGACAGTGACAGGATGAGTGACAGAGAAGAACCCTATAGACTTCCTAGGCTCATGCTCACCCTGAATTTCTCTTAAAGTGAAGGCTTTCTATGTATTAATTTACACAGACGTTTTAATACGAAATATAAATAAGTGTCTTAGACACAGATACTATTTTACGCTACTGATTAATAAAACTTTATGTGGCTGATGCTACATAGTCCCCCTCCCCCCCAGACTGGATATGTCGAGAGAAGGACCAAAGTAGGGCTTAAGATTCACCACATTCACATTGTCAGTGGACTTGTCAGGGAACTGAACCTTGTAATTTAGGGCTCCCAATTTCTTCTTTACAATGCATGGTCCCGTCCACTTTGGTGCCAGTTTGGCTGAGAATCCCTTTAAAGCATCAGATAGTGGATGGGCTTTGACCCACACCATGTCCCCTTCAGAAAGTTCGATGTTTCTCCTTTTTAAGTTGTAATATTTAGCTTGTTTGTCCTGTGCTCTTTTTACATTGGCAGCCACTTGTTTCGACAGTTCCAGTTGTCTTTCCAGGAGAGAGTGTTGTGAGGAGGTTGGAGAAGGAGCCTTTGACAAAAGTTGGTCAAGAGGACCTTTGAGACTGCGTCTCAGATGCAGCATGGCTGGTGCAAAACCAGTGGACTCTTGCCATGAGGAGTTGATGGCGAACCAGAACTCATGCACCCACTGGTCCCAGTTGTTATGTTTTTCCCCCACATAGGAGGCTATCATGGTCTTGAGTGTTCGGTTGACCCGCTCAGTCTGGTTCGTTTGTGGATGATAGCTTGTGGTGAACTTATTTATCACTCCCCATGATTTGCAGGCAGCTTTCAAGAGGTGACTGGTAAACTGGCTCCCCCTGTCGGACGGAAGATATTTTGGCATACCCCACCTGGTGAATATCTCTTCTGTGAGAATCTTCACTAGCTTTGGGGTCTGGCTATCACACACAGGGAACAGCTCTGTCCATTTGAAGTAATAATCCACAAGGACCACCAAGTAGCAGTTACCCTTGCAGCTGTGAGGAAATGGGCCCATGATGTCAATACCCATCATTTCACCAACCTCAAACACTTGGGTCGATTTCAACAGACCACTGGGTTTAGAATTGGAAGGCTTATGTTGCTGGCAGGCAGCGTACTCTCTGATGTGGGCCCAGGTGTCTTTGCAGATATCAGGCCACCAAGCAACCTCTAGGATGTGCAGGAGGGTCTTCAGGTGCCCAAAGTGTCCGCCTAAAGGATTATCATGGTAATACTGTAAGAAAGTGGACTGCAGCTCCTTTGGGACAACTAGCTGGAATTTGTGCCCATTCCGTGCAATTGGCACTCACCTGTAAAGCAGCCCCTGCTGGTCAACAAAGGTGATGCGACTAGGAGAAACAGAGTCAGAGGAAGACATCTGCCCACAGACCCCTGCGATGTAAGTGTCTCTTCCTTGAGCAGCAGAAATTTCATCCAGGGAGTTGGGCAGATCAACAACCACTTTTGTGGAGGCAGCACATACAGCAAGGCTTGGTGTCGTCATGGTGGTATTATCAGCGGACATAGGACTCCGTGACAAGGCATCAGGAACGACATTTAATGTACCCTTTCTGTAACGCACAGTAAAGGTGAAGGGCTGGAGTCTCAGGGACCAGCGTATGAGGCGTGAAGAAGTCTTGGGGGTGTTAAAGACCCATGACAGGGCTGCATGGTCTGTCACCACTTCAAACTGGACTCCTTCAAGAAAGTGTTGCCATTTCTTCACGGCCCACACAACAGCCAAACACTCTTTTTCAGATGTAGAGTAGTTTCTCTCAGCACCATTCAGTAGGCGGGAAGCAAAGGCAATGACGTGTTCGCCATCATCATCGTCCTGTGTCAACACTGCTCCTAGCCCAATATCACTAGCATCCGTGGCAACCTTGAAGGACTTCGACAGGCCTGGATGGGCAAGCACCGGGGGAGATTGTAGTGCCTCTTTCAGTCTTTCCCAGCTCCTCTCACAGTCCTTCGTCCACTTCCACTCAACATCCTTCTTCTTGAGATTGTGAAGAGGGGCGGCCAGATCTGCAAAGTTTTTAATGAATTTATGATACCAGCCGGCAAGACCCAGAAACCTCTGGAGCTCTTTGATGTTTTGAGGCCTAGGATAGTCACTTATGGCCTTGAGCTTCTCAGAGTCAGCTGCAATACCCTGGCTGGACACTTGATGGCCTAGGAACGTCAAGGAGGTCTTGAAGAAATAACATTTCTTCAGGTTGAGGGTCAGTGAGGCTAGATGGAGCTTCTCAAACACCTTCAAATCGGCCAGGTGGGCAGCTTCAGACTTTGAAAAGACAATAATATCGTCTATGTAAACAAAACAGCATATCCCCTTCAATTCAGCCAGGACAGTCTCCGTAAGCCTCTGAAATGTGGCTTCCGAGTTCTTGAGACCGAAAGGCATAGAAAGGAAATGGAAGAGACCATAAGGCATGATGAATGCTGTTTTTTCAACACTGGCCTTGTCCATTGTGACTTGCCAGTATCCTGAGCGTAGATCCAGAGAGCTAAATACAGATGCACCAGAAAAGGACTCAAGGATGTCATGGATCTTCGGCATTGGATAAGCATCAAACAGAGTCTTTTTGTTCAGGCGCCTGTAATCGACACAAAATCGCCATTTCCCCTCAGGCTTGGGCACTAGGACAACTGGAGAGGCCCATGGGGAGGAGGAAGGCTCAATAATCCCATCAGCTTCCATCTCCTTCAGTTGCTGCTGGATAATCTCCCTCTTTAGTGGAGACACTCGATAAGCTGGACAGCGCAAAGGGATGTCATCGGTCAGCCGGATGGTGAGTTCTACAACGGTCGTCCTCCCAAGTCGTCCAGAGCAGACGGACGGCCACTCATTCATCAGCTGTAGCAGCTCAGGCCTAGGCTGCTGGGGTAAGTCAGACAGGATGCTAAGATGAACAGATGTGTTAGGTGCTGGCTTTCTATGAGCATAATAGATGTAAACTCTTGCTGGTTTCACTGTACGCCATTCATTTCCCCACTCATTCTGGTCAGTGTGCGGATAGTATGTTATTTTCCCTCCATTTTTTACTCCATAGGTTCCCCGCTTAAAATCCAGGTGCACGCCACTCTTTTGTAAGAAGTCTAGGCCTAAGATAAGAGGGAAAGCCAGATCTTCATCAGATAAGACATACACAGAGTGTGTCCAGTACGTGTTATGGAGGTCAAGGGTACAGTTAACTATCCCTAATGCCTTTTTGGCTGTCACATTGGCCAGGGCAAACTGCTGATCACCACAAGGTGACAGGTTTTCCTGTGGCTTCTTAATCTGCTGCCACAGTTTGTCGCGCATCAGAGAGAAAGTACTCCCTGTGTCCAGCAGGGCGACTCCTTGGAAGCCTCTGATAGAGAGATTGATGGCCAGGAGAGACGGTGGATGTTTGGGAGGAGTGTGGGAGTGTGTTTCAGATTTTACAACAATTACTTCAGCTTTTTTTGTCTTTGGTTGCTGTTTAGCTGCTTTCTCATTATTAACTCGTGCCCAATAATTTTTCATTGACGCTAGATCATTCTCGATCATGCTGCCTACTTTCACTAATTCAGCCACTGTGTTTACTGTTCCATGTAGGCCTGAAGCGATTTTCGGATTGGCATTACTGAGAATGTGGCGGACCAATGTAGCCTCATCAATGTCGGGCTTCCATTTCAGACAGAGAGCTCTATAATCGTAAGCAAAGTCCCTAATGGGATCATTTAGACTTTGGATATGAGTACGCAACCATTCTTCAATTTCCTGAACAAAATCAGTGGACAAAAATGCTGATAGGAATGCAGTTCTAAATTCCTCCCATGTATGGATGTTCTTCTGCTCTGCTATCCACCAGCTTTTGGCTGAACCTTTCAGCACAGAAGACAGTGTGGCTAATATTTCATTGTCTGGTGTGGGTCTTAAATCCAGAAATTCCTTACATAGCTCTATGTAAGTCATGGGGTCTTTTATTTCACTGTTACCACCAAATTCGGGAAAATTCAATTTAATGGGGAGCTTAGATGTTCTTACACCAGTAAAGCTAGAGGGGCTCTGAGTGTCATATTGAAACCTCACAGGTGATTGTCCTTCTGTCTGATTCACAGGAGACAGTTTGGGCGTGCTGGTGAGTTTTAAGTGCCTCAGCTGAGCTTCCCACTGATGGTCACGTCTGTGTAAGCAGCGCACAACTGCATCCTCCAGTTTTGCGACAATATTAACAGCAAAAGTTTTCACTGTCTCAATTTTATTGTCAACCATTTGTCTCATTAAACCTTCTCTGTTAATGATACTGGTGTTTGATTCAGACACTTGTGTTTCCAGATCAGTCAAACGAATTTTCATTTCATCAAGTGCTCTTCTGAGTTCGTGTATTTCCACTTGGTGGACAGACGCATGAGACACGGTAACATTCATTTCATCTTCCCCGTCATCGTTAATTTCTTCCTCCTCATTATAATCATCACCCTCCCCACCTTCGATATTAGAGCTTGTAGTTCTGCTCTCGTCCTCACCAAGATACAGGCTACCAAGGGATTCAGTGAGGCAATATACCCGTTCTCTAAAGGTAATGTGAGGGTGCACTAGATGCGCCATTTCAGAATCAATGGATATTGGCGGCCTGTCTAACCCTCTCTGTTCAGATGGCTCACGTAATGGCTCTAAAGCCACCTCAGCAAGCTGCTCTGCCATATGTGATGAAGGACAGAAAAGGAAGACTAAAGAGGACTATTAGTAGGCAATAGGTGAAAATTAAAGTTAGAAAGAAAGCGCGTCTTCCTCACTGGGGCCTCCACTGTAACGAACTCGATACGAGTTGTCAACAAATCTTATAACTTAGTGCATGAAACGCGCTTACAAAATATTTTCAACGTGAATATTTTATGGCAGAGTGAAAGAGAATGAGAGAATAGCCTTTAGGCAGAGTCTTTAGTCCAACCACTGCGTAAGCAGCATAACAAAAACCATGCACTGCCTGTGAGCTTTCCAAAAACAAAACAATCCCGCCAGCAAAAATAGGGGGAAAAAAAGGAGTGATCTCACCTCTTCAGATGTGGGTTTAAGTTCGACTGTACATTCCTCAAAAAGGGTGAAGAAGAACAAAAGTAATCCACAAGCATGTAGCAGTCAATTGATTTTGGATCATTGCAGAATTCTGAAGGATGTCAGAATGTTCGCGCGCCGGCTTCCAGTTACCCCCATTCATTCCTGTTTCCGCCTCCCCATTCAAAACCCGAGCACGTGATTTAAAGGGACTATAGCCATAGGACAGGGAGCGAGAAGGTGTGTATGTGTGACAGTGACAGGGTGAGTGACAGAGAAGAACCTATAGACTTCCTAGGCTCATGCTCACCCTGAATTTCTCTTAAAGTGAAGGCTTTCTATGTATTAATTTACATAGATGTTTTAATACGAAATATAAATAAGTGTCTTAGACATAGATACTATTTTACACTACTGATTAATAAAACTTTGTGGCTGATGCTACATTAAAACAACACCCATGGAGTCCTTCCCACTCAAAGACCTCATCCATGCCCTCACCACCACCCAACAAAGCCAGCACCAAACACTGATTGCCCTCTACAAGGAGCAAGAGCAGCACTTTGAAGGCTTGCTGCTGGCCCAACAGGAAAATTGCCAGGCGCTCTGGCACCTGCTCATGCCAGCAGGGTCCTCGACCGCTACAGCTGCAGACCCTCCCTATGTCACTCTAGCAAAGATGGGGCCAGATGAAGACCCAGAAGCCTTTATCACGCTGCTTGAACAAGCAGTAGAGGCGTGGGGGTGGCCGGTTGAGCAAAATGCAACTCATCTGCTGCTGCTAGGGTTTTGCTGGGATTCGAACCTGGTTCGCTGGTGTGATAATCCAGCAAACCCCCACTAGGCCACCAGGGGGATGACTCAAGTGCAGAGGCATGAGGCGGAAGTAGAAAAGTATCAAAAAGTTTATTTACAAAATGTACAATCCATGGCAAAAAACAAAAGTAATCCAAAAGCTCAGAAGATAAAGGGAAAATAAAAAATATCCAAAAGTTCAAAGTCCAAAAATAAGAAAAGAAAAGGCAAAAATGCAAACGCTCAGAAGATCTCAAAAATAGTAAAAACAAAATTCAAAAAGGTCCAAAAAGAAAGCAAAGTACAAAAACCACAAAGACACAGGCAAGGAACATGGAACAGAGGAAACTAGCACTAACAGGCATAGCATAGGAAAAAGACTCCGTGACAAGGGAACAAACAGAGCGGTATTTATACACACACTAATTAAGGAACAGGGCGGGGCAGGAAACAGGCAATGAAGACAAACACAAAAACACAGTGGCGGCCTCTAGAGGCCAAAACAAACATGACAAGATGGAAATAACAGCGGCCTCTAGAGGCCAAAACAGTCCCAGTCCTAACAGCTGCTCCTGTCTGGAGAAGCCCAGCTTGCCGCACAACAGCTCCCTATCGACTGTCAGCTCAACTATGCCAACTTGAAGTGAGCCATCCTACAGCATGTCAGCCACTCCCCAGAACAATGCTGTCAGCGCTTCCACACGCTGACAATGGAGGAAGTCAGCCGGCTGTTTGCTTTCAGCCAACAGCTCCAGGACACCTGCTGGTGATGGCTGAGGGTGGAATACCATGATATCGAAGGGATCATCAATGTGGTAGCACTGGAGCAGTTTATCGCATGCCTGTTAGAAGGGACAGCAGAGTGGGTCTAGTGCCACCGCCCAGTGTTGCTGGATTGTGCGCTCAAGTTGGTGGAGGACCATTTGGTGGTGGTTCCAGTGGCAGGTGGACATCCTGCCTCTTCTCTCTCTCTCTCTCTCTCTCTCTCTTGCCTTCTCCCTCTCTCCTCTTCCCATCCCCACCCTGTCCCCCCACCACAGAAACAGGGGCTGGCCCTCCTGCAGCAAGCTCACCAAGCCCATGGTCTCCCCATCCCTCCTTTCCCTTCTGTGTCTGTCTCTTCTCCCCCTCAAGTGAGTGATCCCCAAAATGCCAGTGCAGAGGTGAGGCCTGGGCCTGTATTCTGGTGCTGTGGGGAACCTGTGCATCTCAAGGGCCAGTGCTCTGTGATGGAAGTGGGAGCCGTGGTCTGGATCCCTGAAACACCAGAGACTGCCCTTGATTGGGCCAGAGTGTATCGCATACCAGTGAGTATTCAAGGGGACATATATCATGTGTTGGTGGATTCCGGCTGTAATCAAACCTCAATCCACCAAAGCGTGGTTCAAGGTGAGGCACTGGGGAAAGCACAAGTGGTGAAGGTTTTATGTGTACACAGGAATGTTCACAAATATCTGGTAGTGTCCACCCACATTCTATTTTGGGGAGAAAAACATAGTGTAGAGGCAGCGGTTATCCCATGCCTCACCCACCCACTAATTCTGGGGACATATTGGCTGAGGTTTAAAGGTTAAATGGCACATGTATTATTGGGTGGATCCTGCAGTAACATGTTTTTACAAGTGTCTAATTTTAACTTTATTAAGCAAATAAGAACTTTAAATTTAATAATACATGATCAGCTTAGGGCAGCACGGTGGTGTTAACTGGTGACTCTAAATTGACCGTGGGTGTGAATGTGAGTGTGAATGGTTGTCTGTGTCTATGTGTCAGCCCTGTGATGACCTGGCGACTTGTCCAGGGTGTACCCCGCCTTTCGCCCGTAGTCAGCTGGGATAGGCTCCAGCTTGCCTGCGACCCTGTAGAACAGGATAAAGTGGCTAGAGATAATGAGATGAGATGAGGTTATACTAAGTGTTTCAGGACACTCAAACCTGTAAGCACATAACCCAATTGTTAATCCCAAAGAGCCATAGGGAACTCGTATTCCATGCAGCTCATTTTAACCCAATGGCTGGACACTTTGGTCAGGATAAGACACTAGTCCGAATAATGGCCCAGTTGTATTGGCCAGAGATTTGCAAGGATGTCCATAGGTGGTGTGAGGCATGCCGTGAATGCCGAAAGCACCCTTGCACCATCTCCCCCGAATGAGACCCCTGTCTAAAGAAATGGTATGGATCTCATCGGGCCATTAGATCCATTGGGATGAGGATATTGCTTTATTTTATGACCTATGATCTAATGGACTATGCAATGTGATACCCAGAAGCAGTCCAGCTGCGTAACATTTCTGCACGCAATGTGGCAGAAGCACTATTTAAAATGATCTCCCGAGTCAAGATTCCTAAGGAAATCCTGACTGACCAAGGCATTACATTCATTTCACGCACACTTCACAAGCTTTATGAGTTACTGGGGATTAAATTCATCCACACCAGTGTTTATCACCCACAAACAGATGGTCTGATAGAACGATTTAACCAAACTCTTAAAAACTTAATTCAGAAGATTGTAAGCAAAGATGCATGTAATTGGGATAAAAGGCTCGAATCCCTGTTATTTGCTGTATGAGAGGTCCTGCAAGCTGCCATGGGATTCTCTCAGTTTGAATTATTATATGGGCATAAGCCTCATGGCATTTTGGATGTGCTGTGGGAAAATTGGGAGGAGGGGCCTTCAAACAGTAAAAACAAAATTTAGTACATTCTCGACCTGCATGCAAAGCTCCACAGACTCAGTCACTTAACCCAGGAAAATTTACAGGAGGTGCAAGAACGTCAAGCCTGACGGTACAAAAGGGGTGTGCGCCTTAGAGAGTTCACATCGGGAGATAAAGTGCTTGTATTATTGCCCACTTCAAGCTCAAAATTAATCGCCAAGTGACAAGGGCCCTTTGAGGTTACACAGAATTTGGGGATGTCGGCTATGATGTGAGGTCAACGGATAGGAGTGGGGTGCTACAAATATACCACCTCAATGTACTAAAACCTTGGAATGAGGATGTTCCTGTGGCATTGGTAGTTTCGGAAAGGGTGGAGCTGGGGCTGGAGGTAAAAATGAAAGTAACCACTCAAGCCACTCTGGTCCCCTGTGGAAACCACCTCTCACCGGCCCAACTCATGGAGGTTGCCAGGTTGTAAGCAGAGATTTCTGACATGTTCTCGCCCCTTCCTGGCCGCACTAACCACACTGAGTCGCCCTCGGGATGGTGGTGCGCAACCGCCCATACCGCTTGCCCAAACACAAGAAAGCAGTGGTTCGGGACAAACTGAAGGCCATGCTCAAAATGGGAATAATCAAGGAATCACAGAGTGATTGGACCAGCCCAATGGTCTTGGTCCCCAAGACCGATGGGTCAGTCTGGGTCTGTGTGGATGATAGAAAAGTCAGTGCGGTGTCTAAATTCGACATGTACCCAATGCCTCGCATTAATGAGTTACTTGATCGATTAGGCATGACTCGCTTTTATTCAACACTGGATTTGACAAAGGGATATTGGCAGATCCCATTGACTCCTCTATCCCAAGAGAAAACAGCCTTTTCCACACCATTTGGCTTACACCAATTCATTACTCTTCCCTTCAGGTTATTTGACACTCTGGCTATGTTCCAGTGGCTCATGGACAAAATCCTCCACCCACGTGCTGCCTATGCCATGGCCTACTGAGATGACATAATTATATATCGCAATGATTGACCATGGCACCTAGAACACTTTAGGGCTGTCCTGCAGTTTCTAAGGTGTGTGGGCCTCATGGCTAACTGGAAAAGTGTGCAATTGGGCAGGTGGAAGTACAGTATCTGGGTTTCCACTTGGGTCATGGGCAAGTGCATCCCCAAGTTGACAAGACTGCAGTGATTGCAGTCTGCCCAAGGCCCAAGACCAAAAAGGGGGTGAGACAGTTCTTGGGGATGGCTGGCTCCTATTGCAGATTCATACCTAACTATTCAGATGTCACCAGCCTGCTGACTGGTCTCAGTAAAAAGGGATCACCAGATCTGGTCCAGTTAATGGAGCTGTGCCAACAGGCCTTGACCAAAGTAAAATCTGCACTGTGTGGGGGCCACTTTTACACTTCCTTGACTTCTCTCTCACTTTTATTTTACAGACAGACATGTTGGACAGAGGGCTGGGGGCTGTTCTGTCCCAGGAGGCAGAGGGTGAGGAACAGCCGGTGCTGTACATCAGCCACAAGCTCTTGATGTGAGAAAGTAAGTACAGCACCATCAAGAAAGCATGCCTGGCCATCAAATGGGTGATCCTCACCTTCCTGTACTACAACGTACCTGCTGGGGCACCCTTTCACCATCAGTTCAGATCATGCCCCACTCCAATGGCTCCACCACATGAAGGATGCCAATGTGCGGATCACCCATTGGTATCTAGCCCTCCAGCCTTTCAAATTTGAAGTAATCCACAGACCAAGGGTGCAGATGGTGGTGGCGGACTTCCTGTCCTGTCAGGGGTGTCAGCTGTAGGCTGGATGGCTCCCCAGCCTGAGTCAGGCAGTGGGGGTATGTGGCAGTGGGAGTGTGGTCAAGCGTTGGTTTCTGAATGGAGGGTGGGGCCAAGGAAGGTGAGTGGCAAAGTGGCCTCACCTGTTGTTAATTGATGTTTTGTTGTGTGTGTGTGTGTGTGTGTGTGTGTGTGTGTGTGTGTGTGTGTGTGTGTGTGTGTGTGAGGGTGCTTCAGTGATGGCTGAGGGTTGATAAGGAGAGGGAGAGCGGAGAAGTGGTGTCTCCTGACCAGATTCTGTGTGTGCATGTGTGTGTAGAATAAAGTAAACACTGAAAATCTAAATTAAAAATAAAAGAATGGTGTTGGAACTTCATTACCCGCCTGTCTGTGCTTCAGTAGCCCACCCACCTCAGGGACATAAGACACTCAGTTAATCAGGAAGTCATAGATTACAGCTTGAAAGTTCTTACATACTATAATCAACTCAAAAATCCATCCAGCCATCCATTATCCTTAGCTGCTTATCCTTTGTAGGGTCGTGGGCAAGCTGGAGCCTATCCCATCTGACTATGGGCAAGAGGCAGGGTACACCCTGGACAAGATGCCAAATCATTGCAGGGCTGACACATAGAGACAAACAACCGTTCACACACTCATTCATACCTATGGTCAATTTAGAGCCACCAATTAGCCTAACCTGCATGCCTTTGGACTGTGGGGGAAACCGGAGCACCCGGAGGAAACCCACACAGACACAGGGAGAACATGCAAACTCCACACAGAAAGGCCCCCATCGGCCACTAGGCTCAAACCCAGAACCTTCTTGCTGTGAGGTGACAGTAGTAACCACTACACCACCATGCCACCCATCAACTCAAAAATGTACAATTAAAATGGAAAACATGCTTCAGTTGCAATTTGTTCACTATAATTTATCATTTTTACAGTGTAAGATGAAGCTACTTCACCAAAAGGTGGATTTTTTTTAACCCCTTTTTACTAATATTTACAGGGGTTGCCAATAATTATGGAGAGCACTGTGTACCGGTATCTTCAGATATGATGAGAAATTACTTGAAAACTGGATCATGACAGTCGAGAGACAGTCGGTATAGTGTCTAAAATGGACTATCCAAATACAGTGGTACCTAGTCCAATTTGAAGCAAAAACAACACCAATAATAATAATAATAATAATAATAATAATAATAATAAATGTGTGTATCTCCATCAAAATAGATGAAGGGGACCTTGAACATTTAGTCTCTCCCTCTGCCTTTGGTGGCAACATTCGCGTCTCTCTCATGCGTGCTCCACAAGCATTGATGTGGTCAACAAGCTGCCTCAGTGGAGGAGGTGCCACCATCTGACTCTGTCCTGGGTTGCATTGTACCAATCTTACTCCATCTGGAACAGCTTGAGATCTTCCTTGACACAATCTTTCCAGTGTTTGTGTGATCTGCCTCTTTTTCTGTTACCATTGACTAACTCACCAAACAAGATAATTTTGGGCAAATGGTTGTCTGGCATGAGGCAAACATGCCCAAGTCAACATAGTCTACTTTTCCTAATGGTTAATTCTGTTGGTGCTGTGCCCACCCAGTTCTGTATTTCAATGTTTGTCACATGATCTTGCCATCTGATGCCGAGAAGCTGACGGAGACATCGCTGCTGGGAATGCTCAATCTTCTGCAAGTGACACGTATGTGTAGCCCATGTCTCACTGCCATATAAAAGTGTGGGTGTTATGATGGAATGGTACACTAACAGCTTTGTCTTGATTGTAAACGTATTTCTGTCCCATACTTTGGATTTCAATGATTTGAAGCTCATGCTGGCTTTGGAGAGTCTGTTGTTGATTTCTCTGTCTAGCTGGCAGTCATCTGATACCCCTTTTCCACCAAATCAGTTCCAGGGCTGGTTCGGGGCCAGTGCTGGTGCTGGTTCACAACTCGTTCAACTTGCGAGCCAGCTGAGAACCAGTTTGCTTTTCCATAGCTTGCGGTGCTAAGGGAAGCCACATCAATACGTCACTGTATACATCAGTTACGTTGCTGTATACGTCAGTTACGTCACTACATTTGCATAAACCTTGGCACGAATATCGAAGCAAAAGCAACACGGAAGAAGCAGCAGCAGCAACAACAACAATAATAATGAATGACTTCGCGTTTGTACAGGTGCTGCTTCTCGTCGCTTAAAAATGGCGATCTTTCGCGGTCTTGTTATTGTTGTTGGTCTTAACAACTCCTCCCCCCCGCTGACGTAAGCAGTTCTTTCCTCTGGCCCAGCAGAGAGTTGGTGCTAGCCTGGAACCAGTTTTTCTGGCCCCAGAGCCAGTTCTTTGTCAGTGGAAACAGAAAACCCGGTTCCAAACTAAGCACTGGCCCCGAACCAGCCCTGGAACTGCTTTGGTGGAAAAGGGGCATGAGACAGTTCCTCCAATATAGCAGAATTTGGATGACACTGTAAGGTGGGTGTTATTCAGTGTCACTAGAGGGGGCTCATGGCAGAACTAATGAAGAACCTCTGTCTTTTCCTTGCTGATAGTGAGACCCCATTTTTGACAGGAGGAGTTCAGGTTGTTGGTGAGATTTTGGAGGGCCTGGGCATTGTGACTTGCAAAGCCAGCATCATCAGCGTAGAGAAGCTTACTAACAATAGTTGTACTAGCTAATTTTGTTCGTAGGCACCGCAGATTGAAGAGGTCGCCGTACAGACGATATGTTATTCCTATGCCGTCCTCTGGTGGTAGATCTTTAGTGGCATGTCTGACAACAAAAGCAAAGAACAGCACAAACAGGGAGGAAGCTAGGATGCATCCATGCCATAGGCCACAGTTGACATCAAATTCATCTGTGCTGTCACCTCCAACTAGTACAGTTGCCCTCATACCTTGGTGGAAGCTTTTGATGATCTTCACTATCTTGGTTGGATTGCCAATCTTAATAATAATACAACCCTGATTCCAAAAAAGTTGGGACAAAGTACAAATTGTAAATAAAAACGGAATGCAATGATGTGGAAGTTTCAAAATTCCATATTTTATTCAGAATAGAACATAGATGACATATCAAATGTTTAAACTGAGAAAATGTATCATTTAAAGAGAAAAATTAGGTGATTTTAAATTTCATGACAACACCACATCTCAAAAAAGTTGGGACAAGGCCATGTTTACCACTGTGAGACATCCCCTTTTCTCTTTACAACAGTCTGTAAACGTCTGGGGACTGAGGAGACAAGTTGCTCAAGTTTAGGGATAGGAATGTTAACCCATTCTTGTCTAATGTAGGATTCTAGTTGCTCAACTGTCTTAGGTCTTTTTTGTCGTATCTTCCGTTTTATGATGCGCCAAATGTTTTCTATGGGTGAAAGATCTGGACTGCAGGCTGGCCAGTTCAGTACCCGGACCCATCTTCTACGCAGCCATGATGCTGTAATTGATGCAGTATGTGGTTTGGCATTGTCATGTTGGAAAATGCAAGGTCTTCCCTGAAAGAGACGTCGTCTGGATGGGAGCATATGTTGCTCTAGAACCTGGATATACCTTTTAGCATTGATGGCGTCTTTCCAGATGTGTAAGCTGCCCATGCCACACGCACTAATGCAACCCCATACCATCAGAGATGCAGGCTTCTGAACTGAGCGCTGATAACAACTTGGGTCGTCCTTCTCCTCTTTAGTCCGAATGACACGGCGTCCCTGATTTCCATAAAGAACTTCAAATTTTGATTCGTCTGACCACAGAACAGTTTTCCACTTTGCCACAGTCCATTTTAAATGAGCCTTGGCCCAGAGAAGAAGTCTGCGCTTCTGGATCATGTTTAGATATGGCTTCTTCTTTGAACTATAGAGTTTTAGCTGGCAACGGTGGATGGCACGGTGAATTGTGTTCACAGATAATGTTCTCTGGAAATATTCCTGAGCCCATTTTGTGATTTCCAATACAGAAGCATGCCTGTATGCGATGCAGTGCCGTCTAAGGACCTGAAGATCACGGGCACCCAGTGTGGTTTTCCGGCCTTGATCCTTACGCACAGAGATTCTTCCAGATTGTCTGAATCTTTTGATGATATTATGCACTGTAGATGATGATATGTTCAAACTCTTTGCAATTTTACACTCTCAAACTCCTTTCTGATATTGCTCCACTATTTGTTGGTGCAGAATTAGGGGGATTGGTGATCCTCTTCCCATCTTTACTTCTGAGAGCCACTGCCACTCCAAGATGCTCTTTTTATACCCAGTCATGTTAATGACCTATTGCCAATTGACCTAATGAGCTGCAATTTGGTCCTCCAGCTGTTCCTTTTTTGTACCTTTAACTTTTCCAGCCTCTTATTGCCCCTGTCCCAACTTTTTTGAGATGTGTTGCTGTCATGAAATTTCATATGAGCCAATATTTGGCATGAAATTTCAAAATGTCTCACTTTTGACATTTGATATGTTGTCTATGTACTATTGTGAATACAATATCAGTTTTTGAGATTTGTAAATGATTGCATTCTGGTTTTTTTTACAATTTGTACTTTGTCCCAACTTTTTTGGAATCGGGCTTGTAATAATAATATGCCTGTAGTCAGCTGGGATTGGCTCCGGCTTGCCTGCGACCCTGGAGAACAGGATAAAAGTGGCTAGAGATAATGAGATGAGATGAGGTAATAATAATAATAATAATAATAATAATAATAATAATAAATAAACTCTCTTTGCCAATCATGGCAAATGCCCTGATGTGCCCCCCACATATTTTAGTTAAAAGCAAAATTTTATAACAAGAATTTTAAATGTTGTGATATTGCTAAAAATAGGTTTACATGGGTGTGGCCATGTGCACTGAAATCGGATATCTGCTTGGGACATAGCTTACACACTAGTACACCACTTTGACTTAGGAACACAGAGTCATCAACTCAGAAATTTTCTGTAATTTTTTTCTTGTAGTTTAGCTGTGAAAACATGGAAAATATGTCAAAACAAAAAGCAATTCAACCAGATGTGTTTGAACCAGAATATGAGCCCAGGGAGGAAGAAACAAACAGTGAAAGTGATTCCAGCATTAGGTGGGTTGCATCTGATGTCACATCTGCCTCATTACATATGTAATGCCGAGGTCGGATGGCAGGCTGCAACTAGCTTTCAACTACTTGCAAAATCGCAGGTAGAATTACAAAATTGCAGGAAGACACAAGACTGGTCTTGTGTCGATGCACAACGACACAGATAATGGCAGAGTGTTGCAGAGGGTCTTTAGTAGAGGCAGGTTGAAAGAAGGAAAGCACAACTTTATTCATCACACTTGTGAAATCCCTCTCTGCATTTAACCCATCTGAAGCAGTGAACACACACATGCACACACATACCCAGAGCAGTGGGCAGCCATGCTAGCAGCGCCTGGGGAGCAGTTGGGAGTTAGGTGCCTCGCTCAAGGGCACCTCAGCCCAAGGCCATCCCATATTAACCTAACCACATGTCTTTGGACTGTGGGGGAAACCGGAGGAAACCCACACAGACACGGGGAAAACATGCAAACTCCACACAGAAAGGCCCCTATTGGCCACTGGGCTCGAACCTAGAACCTTCTTGCTGTGAGGCGACCATGCTAACCACTTACACCATCGTGCCGCCATGAGGCAAGTGGATCACAATCTGTCTGTGTTTCAGCTGTGATTCGCTTCCAATTGGTGCAAATAGCAGGTTGACGCATGTAGAGGCAGATGATCGTGCAATGCTTGAGCGACCAATTGCACTTTGAAGCAGGTAGTGGAAGCTAGATGCAGGCTGATGCAGGGGAAGACAAGTCTTTAGAGATGGCTGCGATGCATCACAGGTAGATGCAGACTGCACCTGCAAGCAGTCCTATGGCCTTATATTTTTTAAAGGTTTTCTGTGTGATGCATCAACCTGAGTCTAGCTTCATCTGCTTCTGACTGGTTGTGTCTTGTAGTAACTACTTGCAAGACTAGACTCAACAGGTCATAACCAGACTGATGATGCTGTTCCTGCCACTGGCCTCTATATATACCCCATGCAATTTGCAGGTGGTGGTGTGATTACTCATGCGATTACTTGTTACTCATCTCAAGTAGAGGCAAGTAGAAGCAAGTAGTGGTAGGCAGGATAAATAATGGAAATAGTGAGACGCAGAGCTATGTTGCATCAAATCTTATCAAATCGCAGACTATTTGCAAGGGACTTCTGCCTCCACTCTTTAACACTCGCAAGTAGATGCACCCAATCATGCGTCTGATCATGCAATGCTTGCACGGTTCGCTCTGCACACCCTGCAATCAGCACAGATTCAGCTTAAAAACTCTGCGTCTTGCAATACATCTGACCACAGTGAAGGATTTGATGCAAAACGCCTGCATCCAGCTGCGATCAGTCGCCACCCAACCGATCGCAGCATGCGTCTTTCTGCTGTCTAACCTGGACATTAGATATGAAATTGTTGTCAGCAAAGCTCACTGTTCACAAAGTGTTACTGTCACTGGAGTGCCTTGCTAGTTGTTAAAATGCCCTATGCTTATGTTGGTTTGGGCTGCTCAAATCGAACAAATCATGAAACTGATAAAGGTTTCTTCCAGGTTCCCCGTGAAGAGATAATAAAGGGTGAAAGAGTAAAGGATTTTACCAAAAGATGATGAGAAAGGTGGCTCTTGAAACTTTTGCCGTGATGGAAGGGAGCCGATTCAAAGAATGCTCAAGTTTGCAGTGATCACTTCGCGAAAGGTCTGTAAATTCCTTTGATATATTATCCCCCACTCAAACGAAGTTTGGTGGGGGATATAGAAACGGGTTCCATCCGTCCGTCCATCTGTCCGTCCAGTCACGTTTTCATTTCCAGGCCATATCTTTAAAACTCCTGAAGATATCTTCATGAAACTTTGTATACATATCAAGCAACATGTGAACTGGTGCATTTTGCTATTTTGGATTTTTGAAAAAATATATATTTTTCAAATTTTTACATGAAAAATAGATTTTGACTTAGTTTCAAAGAGCAATGTTAGTTTCCGGAGCATATATCCAGAACTATTCATGATATGGATTTGAAACTTGATATACATGTTAACAAGGTGATGTAGATGTGCCTTTTAGAAAGGGGTTCGGTCCATCCAGCTGGCCGCCTGGTCACGTTTTTTTTGTTTCCAGGCCATATCTTTAAAACTGGGGCGGCACGGTGGTGTAGTGGTTAGCGCTGTCGCCTCACAGCAAGAAGGTCCTGGGTTCGAGCCCCGGGGCCGGCGAGGGCCTTTCTGTGCGGAGTTTGCATGTTCTCCCCGTGTCCGCGTGGGTTTCCTCCGGGTGCTCCGGTTTCCCCCACAGTCCAAAGACATGCAGGTTAGGTTAACTGGTAACTCTAAATTGACCGTAGGTGTGGATGTGAGTGTGAATGGTTGTCTGTGTCTATGTGTCAGCCCTGTGATGACCTGGCGACTTGTCCAGGGTGTACCCCGCCTTTCGCCCGTAGTCAGCTGGGATAGGCTCCAGCTTGCCTGCGACCCTGTAGAAGGATAAAGCGGCTAGAGATAATGTGATGTGTGTGTGTGTGTGATCTTTAAAACTACTGAAGATATCTTCATGAAACTTTGTATACATATCAAGCAACATGTGAACTGGTGCGTTTTGCTATTTTGGATTTTTGACAAGTATTTTTCAAATTTTTAGATAAAAATTAGATTTTAGATCTTAGTTTCTAAGAGCAAAGTTCATTTCCGGAGCATTTAAACCTATTCATGATATGGACTTGAAACTTGGTATACATGTTAACAAGGTGATGTAGATGTGCCTTTTCATGCTAAGAAATTTGAGAAATTTTAATTTTTCATGTTTCCATGGAAATAATTTCAGACTTAGTCTCTCAGGTTAGTCTTAGGGGTAGGTTTTGTTTCCAGAGCAGAACTTTAAAACTATGAATGGTATGGTCTTGAAAGTTGGTATGTGTTGATTAACTAATGTATATGTGCCTTTTGATACTAAGAAATGTGAGAAATTTTAATTTTTAGCTCACCTGGACCAAAGGTCCAGTGGGCTTATGCTATAGGCTGCTGAGGTCAGTGTAAAGAAGTAGGGTTGGTTTCCTGCAGCAGAACTTGAAAAATGTGACAAATAATATCTTGAAACTTGGTATATAGTTGGTATATAGGGCGGGTGATATAGATGACTCTGTCTTCTTGCTTTGCTTGGATTCGCTTTGTTTTGTTTCTTGCCATTTTTGGTTATTTTGTGATGTTTTGAAGTTCAGAAGACGCTCAAATCCTCTGATGTGGTTTTGCTTACCATTTGATCATATTCACCATATTGTAAGCTAATGCGTATGTTTTCACTTTATTTATCAGGATGTCCTAGCAACCTTTACATGTTAAGGGTGGCGAGATGTGGTGAGTTAGGATCCAATAACAGAACACAAACCAGAAAATCCAATGAATAAAAAAATTATTTAATTAAAGTCTAAAAAGAGTCAACGAACAAAAATAGCAAAAATAATCCAGACAACAACAAGGTAGACAAAGTGCTAATATGAAAAAACATGAAAAATAGTTCTGACAAAAACTGGAGACAAAAAACGTAGTGCAAAAAACATGAAAAAACTCACAAAACGTGAATGCAAAAAACTATGGCTAAGACTCGGCAAAACAGAGAGCAAAAATCCAGGAAGCAAAAAATGGCACAGAGACAACGTGAGAAACAGACAAGTCATTCTGGCAAAGTCCCCTTCTGAGAACGGCCTATTTATACACAGCAGAGCAGACCAGGCAGTGAATGCCAGCAAGATGGAAGTCCCGTCCCGGATCAGCTGTGATTTGTTTACATCCGATACTAAAACTTATAGTGTCCTAGCAATCACTGCAAAGATGTGTACAAAAAGCCCAAAAATTCCTCCTTACTCGGGCATAAATGAAACAGGATTTATCTTGTAGTGTCTTGATTCCCAGATGTTTAACACAGCCACAGATAAGAAGTTGTACTCCTCCATGCTCTTCCAGATTTTCATCTGCTTGTTCGTGTAGAACATGGGCAATTGCTCTAAGACAACGAGGGAGGCTCAGCCTCCTCTAAAAATGACGAACATCGTGTAGGATGAATTGCGCTAGGCTTATGTTATAGCCGACCTTATAACATTGCTATTTCAGATCCAGAATCATAGAAATATATGTGCTCAACCCAACTACAGTGCGAAATCATTCCGTTATAACTTTAATGTGTGCGTGAGTTTTTCCCCCCTCATGACAGCGCGATGCAGCACAGCCTCAGTGGACTTCAATGGCATTTGGGAGCTCTGCGCTTTTCAATCTCAAAATGCAAGACGATTATTGGACAAATACTGCGAAAACGCCCACCCACGGACTCCCAGCCTCAGTGGACTTCAATGGCATTTGGGAGCTATGTGCTTTTCAATATCAAAATGCAAGACGGTTATTGGACAAATACTGCGAAAACGCCCGCCCACGGACTCCGAGCCTCACAGTGCGAGGGACATGGCAGTTTCCGCGAGGAGACTGGTGATTGGTGAAAGCGGCCGGATATTTTCTTTGATTGACAGCTCGTTTCAACTATAGACAGGCAGCGGTGAATTTCAGTTCAGTCCCATGCGGATTCGCAAGTGCTGTGGTGTATTGTAAGAGATCAGCTTACATTTCGATTTCATTCATTACATACGGTTTCTACCAGCTTTTTTAGTTTGTATATATTTTCATTGTAAATAAAGTGTAAATATAGTGTTGTCAAGTTTGCTATCTTAGTTCCAGAAATTTCGTTTATTTGAGTGACTGAACTTGAACTTGAGGGGGCTAGTCAGCTAGCAAGAAAGCTGTGCGTGGATGCCAAGCATTGCTGATTTAATTTTGGCGAAGCCATTTGCCAGTCTTCCTTTCGAGGAAAAAATTAAAATTAAAGAGCAGGGTAGACCAATGCCTCAAATTGACTTGGTGAAAAAGGTCGGGAATAATACTCGTTCCTTTCAGCTCTCCTGGTACGAGAAAGTGAATTGGCTAACAGCAAGTGACCCACATCAACAACAGTAAATAGGCTACTTTAGTAATATGTCATGGATGGACCAAAAATATAGAATCTATTTAAAATGTTTATGCTGAGTATATTATATTGGAATATATATTTTTCTGGATATGAATTAAACACAGCTACAATTTGGAAAACATTTTTAAACAAAAACACAGCCGAGAACATTTCACACTACAGACCTGGATTAAAAGTGAAGGGTTATCAAAATTGTCAATAAAACATTTCTCAGTCAAAATAAGTAAAATATAGGGAAAGTGTCATTGAATGAAATGTGTGGCACCCAGCTCTACTGCTGAGGTTCCTGACAAAGAGCTGTTTTCAATAATGATCAATTTTTAAACAACATGCCACAATTTTAAAATATAAAATGTTAAAATATACCCCTCCCCCCCAACACCACCATCATGTATATTGGACAGTAGGCTAATGGGCCAAAAGAACCTGTTATTTCACAGTTTGTGACCCTGCCAACAATCAGCCAGATCAGAGGCAAGAGTATGGGCAAAATTGATGTTTTTTCTTTTAAAATCTGGAAATATCGTAACCAACCAGCCTCCCCTGTTTGAAAGACTACCAGCCGCCACTGGTGTAGAACGATGTCTGCAGCACCAGGTAGTTTGAGATGTCGGGGAACTCAACAGATGGATAATTTTCCAACTCATAGGGAAAATCCTCCTTTGCTAATGTGTAAGGATCTATCCCATTGCAAAGAGCAACTTTCTGAAGGTATCTTGACCATGCATTGGCCTCTAAACCGCAAAAATAGTCAATTTCACTAGCTCATTGCATAATGACAGCCAAATTTTTTTTTGCCTGACCACCACTTCATTCACCACAAGTAAACTTGCAAGCAAAAGTCATGTGACTGAATACAACCTACACCAGAAGCAATCGTGGAGGAAATGAACACAGGGGTCATGCTGTTCGGGAATGGTGTAAGTGTACAAAATGCCGCTCAATGCCCCAAGATACAGAGAGTATATGCAGTGCCAACTTGACTGATATGTCTGTAGTTAAGTAGGGAAAGTCAGCAACAGATTGCAACTATTATTAAGTTGATTTTCTGGTTGCCATTCATCTCATCTCATCATCTCTAGCCGCTTTATCCTGTTCTACAGGGTCGCAGGCAAGCTGGAGCCTATCCCAGCTGACTACGGGCGAAAGGCGGGGTACACCCTGGACAAATCACCAGGTCATCACAGGGCTGACACATAGACACAGACAACCATTCACATTCACACCTATGGTCAATTTAGAGTCACCAGTTAACCTAACCTGCATGTCTTTGGACTGTGGGGGAAACCGGAGCACCCGGAGGAAACCCACGCGGACACAGGGAGAACATGCAAACTCCGCACAGAAAGGCCCTCGCCGGCCACGGGACTCGAACCCGGACCTTCTTGCTATGAGGCGACAGCGCTAACCAGTACACCACCGTGCCACCCGGTTGCCATTCAGAATATGCAAATCACCTGTATATAGTTCACATCTCTGAGGTTTCCAGACTTTTCTATTTGACTCAAAATCCACCCAGTGTGCGTAATTCTAATGCAACTGATTGAACACTGCTTATGTCCTTAGTCATGTCTGTTTCTACATACTGATCTGCTCAATTTCAGGATTACAAAATGCCACTCAACTCAGTACGGCCCACAGACCCAAAGGCGTATATGCAAAAGTCATGGATGGAGGCAAGATTTGAATCATAACAAAGGCACATGCTCTTGTAAACAAAAAGTGCATGGAGTGAATTTAAACCAAAACTAAGAATCAGGGATGAGACAGAAAAATATTTAAAAGGTCTGAAAAAAGCCGGGGGTTTGGGGGCCGCAGGCACCCAGTGGGGCCCAGGGGGCGGGAGCTAGGGCCTGGTATTGGCAAAGACTTCACGATTCAATTCGAATCACGATTCACATGCCACGATGCGATACTATCACGATTCATCACGATTCTTGAATCATTGCGATGCATTGCGATATTTTCAATATATTTAAGTGAAAATGTAAAAAATAGAGCATAATTACCAGTGGCTGTGTACGATCTGGATAGTGTCTTCAATTGATACATCACACAGCAACTCAGTTCATATATACATGAATTTATTTAACATTATTGCCATTAAAACATTCTTAATACTTTGGTGGACACACTAATTACAAAAAGTGCAAATGATTAAGGTAGAATAATAAAAGAAAACTAATAAAATAAGGCTCATCAGTGACTGCCATTTTAAGTAGCTGCCATTAACAATAACATTTAACAGACATCAGATGGCACACTGAGAAAAAAGTGCATATGATCAATAGAACTGAATGTGTCCAGTGTCCATTCATAACTAACTAGTCACAGATACAATGGCATTCCTAGTATTGCTAGTGCTTTATGTTTTTATTCAGGAAAAGCAGCTGGTCCAGGTGCTCAGGGGCAATTGCACTTCGTTTGGCAGTTATTATGTCCCCAGCAGTAGAGAAAACCCTCTCAGAGGGGACACTAGTCCATGGGATGCACAGGTGTTTCTTGGCGACTTTTGAAAGAAAAGGATACTGGCACTCATGTTCCTTCCACCACTCCAGTGGGTTGACACCAAGTGCCAGGGGTGCCTCCTCCTTATATCTTGTGATCTCCTCGATCACCTGGTCCTCAGCTGTTTTCGATTTCTTTGCAGCACCTGCAGTTTGGGAAGACAATGCAATAATAAATATCTATCCATCAATCTATCTACTATATTACATTACACTTAGCTGACTTTTTTTAAATTAAATGATCATCATCTTATTATTATTTGTTACATTACTTTACATTATATTTAAATGCCTTATACATTTAAAGTTCAAACCAGGACACAATAATACACTCACACTTAGCATAGTAACTATAAGAACTGTTCTTGAAGCATGTTGTAATGCTGTATTTTTTTTTTTTAACTAACCTGCTGCATATGTCTGCCCAAGTAGATCAGCTAGAGAACAAGGTTTTGGTGATTTTGATGAACATATTGCAGACATGTCTTCTTGGTCAGGATCCTGGCTGCCATCCTCCATTGATTCTGCCTGAAGTCCACTTTTGCTTTGCTGGAAAAGAGTAATTTAACACAATCTTAAGAATTGTGTGTTGTTGTTTTTTTTATATTATTCTGCACAATAACGTTTCCAGTGCATTTGATGGGTTTATTTATTCATGAAAGTATCTATGAAATGCATTTATTTATGCTTTATTTGTATGCTTATATGTTTTATATTTATTTACTTGTGCTTTTTAGACTGTGAAAATATGCACTTATATTTTTAAATTATATTAACTGTATTGCTGTTAATGTTACCTGTAATGCCCACTTGGTCCTGGTAGCTTCTGCAGTTATTCCATTGTAGACATCTTCCCTCTCGTCCTCGGAAAGGAAAGGTAGGGCCTTAAAACGGGGATCAAGAGCCGAGGCCTTATACAGCGCCTCCTTTTCATTTAAGTATCTCTTGTTAAGATCCTGGCATATTGTGGTTTTAAGTTCCCTTGTCAATGTGGAATCACTCGGGTTGTCTTGAAGCTGATGGACGAGTTGAGCATGGAGTGGCGCTACA
>NC_083570.1:60040377-60042877 GCF_027579695.1 Neoarius graeffei
GCATGGATATACCTTTCAGCATTGATGGTGTCTTTCCAGATGTGTAAGCTGCCCATGCCACACACACTAATGCAACCTCATACCATCAGAGATGCAGGCTTCTGAACTGAGCGCTGATAACAACTCGGGTCGTCCTTCTCCTCTTTAGTCCAAATGACACGGTGTTCCTGATTTCCATAAAGAACTTCAAATTTTGATTCGTCTGACCACAGAACAGTTTTCCACTTTGCCACAGTCCATTTTAAATGAGCCTTGGCCCAGAGAAGACGTCTGCGTTTCTGGATCATGTTTAGATACAGCTTCTTCTTTGAACTATAGAGTTTTAGCTGGCAATGGCGGATGGCACGGTGAATTGTGTTCACAGATAATGTTCTCTGGAAATATTCCTGAGCCCATTTTGTGATTTCCAATACAGAAGCATGCCTGTATGTGATGCAGTGCCGTCTAAGGGCCAGAAGATCACGGGCACCCAGTATGGTTTTCTGGCCTTGACCCTTACGCACAGAGATTCTTCCAGATTCTCTGAATCTTTTGATTTTATTATGCACTGTAGATGATGATATGTTTAAACTCTTTGCAATTTTACACTGTCGAACTCCTCTCTGATATTGCTCCACTATTTGTCGGCGCAGAATTAGGGGGATTGGTGATCCTCTTCCCATCTTTACTTCTGAGAGCCGCTGCCACTCCAAGATGCTCTTTTTATACCCAGTCATGTTAATGACCTATTGCCAATTGACCTAATGAGTTGCAATTTGGTCCTCCAGCTGTTCCTTTTTTGTACCTTTAACTTTTCCAGCCTCTTATTGCTCCTGTCCCAACTTTTTTGAGATGTGTTGCTGTCATGAAATTTTAAATGAGCCAATATTTGGCATGAAATTTCAAAATGTCTCACTTTCAACATTTGATATGTTGTCTATGTTCTATTGTGAATACAATATCAGTTTTTGAGATTTGTAAATTATTGCATTCCATTTTTATTTACAATTTGTACTTTGTCCCAACTTTTTTGGAATCGGGGTTGTGTGTGTGTATATATATATATATACACACACACACCATGGCATTGATTCGTGCAATATACATTATAAATAATATAATGAATCACTGAACAGGCAAAATAATTTTCGACCTACCTTTGTGTTTTTTGGTGTGTATGTGAAGTTCGATAGTCCTTGCCCCTCTACTTGCGTAGTTTACCCTTGTAATGTGTTCGTGTTTTTGTTACACAGGGAGTGCTCCCGGGTCTGGTGGACCCATTGCACTTTAGGACTTTAACATCACCATATATTCAAACCTTTTTTGTTAAAATACTCAGCAACTGTTTCATTCATGCAATTTGCAAGTAGTATTAAGAACATATGTCTTATTTATTCCCCTTTACCTTTATTAATTTACATTTTTAAAAGAAAATGCCACTCGTTTTTATTTTTTTTTTATTAAAATGGAAGAAAATAAGGAAATGCATCATATAACAACCATAACTGGGTAATGATCCAAAATGTATAAATCAAACAAGTTCTTCCAACAGTTATTTATTTGAGATTCAACAGAAATTTAACCTATGCATGTCAGTTTACACAACATCTCTCTGAACAGCACTTGAATGCAAACAGATCCAGAACAGATTAGGACACACATGAGGGGCAGATTTTCACTGTATGTGAATTGCAGATATACTTCTGACACTTGGTGCATGTATATTGGGTTTTTCTATCCATCTGGGGTCCACACACTGCACAGCGCTTCCTTTTGTTGACAGTCACAATCTTGCAAACCTGTGTGGGAACAGCACTGCACTGGTGGTTCCCACCAAGGGCCCATCTCTCTTTGTCTCTCTCTCTCTCTCTCACAGTCAGTCACTCACAAACACACACATATGCACACTCACAGAGAGAGAGAGAGAGAGAGAGAGGGCCAAAGACGAGAATAGGGAAATGAGAGGGGCACAAGAGCTATGATTTCCATACTTTCAATAGCCCGGGTCCAGTAGACCCGAACACCCTCTATGTAATACAAATGTGAAGGGGGTGGAAGCAAGGGGGGGGTCAATGATTTTTTTTGTCTGATTCATGTTCCTTACACAAAATGAGCCAAAGCCAGTGAATCTCAGTGTGAAAAAACAATTCTTTATGTATTTTTTTTAAAGATGAAAACTGAAAACGGGTCCCACAGACCCGAACACATTACAAGGGTTTATCATGTCAGAACACAATGAGCAAAGTACTTTTCCTGGGACGTCGATTTTCCATATGTGATCACCGAGCTTCGTTGTGACAGTCTGCTTGTCGATCTCGACATTCAGTGTTCTTTCTAACCAAGCCCATCGAAAGCAGTTCTTTATTCCTGCACCTTTATCAATCTCCCTCGCTCGATCCTCTTCTTTCTTATCTAGGACTTTTGCCATTGTCGA
The DNA here is from genome assembly GCF_027579695.1 of Neoarius graeffei. Taxonomy (NCBI): domain Eukaryota; kingdom Metazoa; phylum Chordata; class Actinopteri; order Siluriformes; family Ariidae; genus Neoarius; species Neoarius graeffei. Next base: position 60,042,791 of record NC_083570.1, read on the forward strand.
TATGCTAAAATATCCCACCTGAATACATGCCTTTCTGATGTTACCAATGCGTATCGTCAAACAGTGTGTACGGTCGGTGAACGGTGA